>NC_134826.1:30643222-30951981 GCF_004210375.1 Tachypleus tridentatus | reverse complement strand
CTTCAAACATAACCTTCCTCAATGAACTTACATAATAGAGTCCCAGAATTTAGTCTATAACATTTTCTTCCCCTAAACCTAACCTGATTGATCAGTTTAACATTTTACTGTGTATATTGTGAGATATGCTTGTCTCATATACTATTAAAGCTGATTATTTCACTTTACCTTTATGTACCTCATTTTATCGTTCCTCATTTATGAATTTCAGGTACTTACATATCTGACCGATATAAATACCATCATACTCACAAAAAACTTTGTAGAAACCATACTTATCAGTTAACTCTATTTTATCATTTATCCATCTGATAAAAGTACTTAATTTTCAAAGAGAAGAGAAAGATCTACTACACTGTGTATATCTTATGTTACCTATTCTTGTTGAACTACCTTGAAATATAGAAAGCAAACGTGTGTGTAACCAATTCTACTGCTTCCCTTTAACCTTTAAATAAAAGCATTAATAATTTATTGTTACTTTTCGTATACGACCTATCAATAACCTTGGGATCGCGCATCTTCCCCTAGCTACATGTTTCACGACCTTAATTCAGAACCGTAAGTACGGTCATCTTCGGGACCAATTGTGGTTGGAGTCAAACCTTTCCTTCAGTTAAGGGTGTATCGTTAGTCAGTTAAGGGTGTATCATTATTGTTAAGAAATGATTTGGTTGTGGGAAAAGTTCTTGCTGAGCCCAAGGTGGTTATCGATATGATCGCTGTTTCATCTAAAAATTATGTTGTTGTTGAGGAGAATTCAGACGTATTTCCTTTGTGTGTTGCGATTCAAGCTCAGGCGAAGAAATTAAGCCAAAAACAAATAATAGACACTTGTTCAAAGGATGATTTTTCAGATTTGTTTCAGACAATTTTTGGATCATACCGGAATATGGTCAATAACTGTGCTGTTGAGAACTCTTTGGTGAGAGACAATGATGAACGTGAGAGATCTGGTTCACCTAAAGTTCCAATTACGAGAAGTAAACTGATTACTCAGCAATAAAAGGATGTAAGTATCTCATAACTATTTATATGTACACTCTGAAAGAATGAACTGGAGAAAGTTCCAAATGGCTACTTTTTCAAACATTTTGTGCTCATAAGAAAATGGAGACCACAAAAATGTATCAGCTTCAGAGAACTTAGCTGTAGTTTATCAAACTGTTGTTCCAAGAGCTTATTGTTCCGAAATATTGAACTTTGCCCGTGCACTTCCCATGGGAGGTAACTTAGGTATCAACAAGACGTATGACAAAATTATGAGACATTTTTTTTGGCCAAAAATTAGGCAAGATGTTTCCCAGTTTTGTAAAACTTGCCATACCTGTTAATTGATAGGAAAACCTAACCAGAAAATTCCTGTTGCTCCTTTGAAACCTATCCCAGCTTGCAAAGAACTCTTCAGTCCTGTGATTACTAACGGTGTTGGTCCTTTACTAAAAACTCGAATAGGTAACCAATATTTGCTGATTATCATGTGTGCAGTCACTCTATTCTCTATCCCCTTGAAAAAATTTCAGTGAAAAAAAAATCCTCGACTTTGATTAATTTTTTTACTTTTGTTGGCTTGCCCAAAGAAATCCAGTCTGATCAGGGATCATATTTTAAGTTTGGGTTGTTTACCAGCTTGGTGCTAAACAGATCAAAATTTAATGTGTACCATCTCGAATCTCAAGGTGCACTTGAGAGATTCCATTCTAGTTTTAAAAAGTATGATTTGGACTTCCTGTCTCAATAATGATATGTATAGGGGATAAATGAGTTAATTTATTATTATTTGTTGTTCGTAAGACAGTTCAGGAGTCGTTAGGGCTTAGCCCATTCGAGTTGGTTTATGATCATTCAGTACTTGGCCATTTGAAGTTGTTGAAGGAACAATGGTTGGAAGATGAACCAAAATAAATACATTTAGTGGATTACATTTCCAAGTTGCGGTTCAAAGTGTTAGGTGCTTGGAAATTGGCTCGATAAAGTCTGAAGTCATCCAAAGCAAGAATGGAAAAAGTTTATGACAAGAAAGCTGAAAACCATAAGTTCCATCATGGTGGCATGATCCTAGTCTTGTTACTCACCAGGGACATCCACTTAAAGCTAAACCTAAAACAAGACAACAATATCAAAATTTTGAAAGCAGATATAGTTATCATGAACACAAAAGAATACGTTCAAAAATAAATAGCATTTTATCAGATACAAACAAATTTAAACCAACCCACATAAATTCAACAAAAACACGTGAAACCTAATTGAACAAAATACTACTATGAGTGAAAAAAATCCAACACAATCTCAGAAAATCTTCATTCTTATCTGAGCAGGACCAACTCACGTACACCACAACTATACGGCATCCCCGAACCTCACAAACCCAATTATTTTCTACAACCCATAATATCGACTTATGAATCATTTAACTAGAACCTCAGTAAATATATAACGTTGACATTTTATAAATATGTAACATCAGCTGGTTCTTTTTTCAAAAACTCTTTTAACTTTAAATCTATTTTTAATCAATTAAATCATAAAGTTTTAATTACCAGTTTTGATGTAATCTCCCTCTTCACAGAAGTCATAACTACCGAAGTGTGTAAGATAGCTTTAGAACTTTATATCAAAGACACCACCCCATTGATACACATTCCCAACAACCAACTAGCAACCATCATAGGATCCACTACCTCCAAAACTAACTTTATGTTCAATGACCAAAACTACCTACAAATAAATGGCCTAAGTATGGGGAATCCCATGTTACCAGTTTCAGCCAACATTTTTATGACACAGATTGAATTTCAAGAGATCAATTCAGCCTTACACCCGCTACTATACCAGTAAAAATATTTTGACGATACAATTATTGGATTCACATCAATAAGATGCATTAGTGGCATACTAAGGTGTTCGCCTCGGATGACTAGCAGGAGGGGGTGTCATCGGGAAAGTTGAACTACCAGTATAAGTTTTCAAACCTAATGAAAAATTCGACAAAGTAAGAAAAAAATTATTAACGTTTAAACTATCACAACAGCTTAATGTTAATTTCCTCTATAAAAGGAAAATTTTTTTATTGGTAATACAAAATTTACAAACAAAAAATTAAATATTTGATAAAAATTGTATCGAAAGACGAGTATTTGTTGACGTTGCAGTCATCAATTTGTTGAGCATGGCTAGCTGGCTGCAAATAACATTCCAAGTCTTGTTCACCTGGCAATATGACTCCACATAAATGGGTATGTTTCATTAAATAATCATGATAAAACATAAAGTCCTTGTGTTTATAACAATATCATTGTACTTATACCAGTGTTCAGTAATTTTTGACAATGTTGTACCATAGTGATGTTTAAGTTTTTATAAATGCATCGTCGTAATGTTATAGAAACTAATGTTCATAAATGGTGGTCCTGAGACTGCTTGTCCTCAGCAAAAGACACAGAAAGTCACACTTTGCATTAAATTTAACACTTGACTTTTTCCTACAATCATGACTACTGAAGTAACGATCATGTCTATGATTGAGGGAGTTTTTATGATGACTATGTGGTTATGATACGATTGTGGTGGTAATATGACTGCATGATTCCTTAATACATCTACATGGTAATGTTAAGACAGAAAGGTGATGATGTGACTGTATTAATACTTACATGCTTAATATAGTAAACACTGTTTCAGATTTAAATCAATAACTACAGTACTATTCTGTATTGAATTAGTTCTAATGCTTATTGGCTTAGTCAAGCCATCTTAGTTTCAGCAATTTTACGACGTCCAGTGTAGAATCATTGTATATTTAATATGTTGTTAATGCTTACTGCTTAATAAATAATTATATCAATCATAATAGCTAGCATTATACTATTCTATAGTGAATTAGTGTTAATGTAATGGCATTGATAATTAGTTGTTTCTGTTTGTCTCAGTTGATAATCTGATAACTCAGTGGGTATCTGTTACAGTTTGAGAACTACTTGTTAGAAGCGTTTCTGTTGTAATATTTTTTACTTCTTTATTTACTAGATATACTGTTAATTTTCATCTTTTCAGTGGTCAAGCTATTTATGAGCTAATGGTTTTCTGCTTGTTTAGGAGTCGTGTTTACATTACACCCAAAAAAAGTAATAATAATAGTCACAAACAATTTGTTCATTTAATGTACTTCAGATCATAATAGTTCATAGAGATATTCATCCTGGTGAATCTGTAGGGCAAATACAAAAAAACATCTTCACAAGAGGCTCTATTAAATTGCGAGAAAATTTTGAGACCACAAATGGTTTACTCTCCATCAAAAGAAAGTTTGTTTTGTTTTTGTTGCAGACTGTTTTCCCTTGATGACAAAGGAATTAAAACATCGAGATTTTGCACTAGGTTTCAAACATGGCAAAATCTAAGCCCAAACGTATCTAGTCATGATCAACATCTTCCATGCTTGGAAAAATGAGAGACGTTGTGAGCAGGGATGAAGATTCGAAAACTGTTTATCAATTTAATCAAGTAGTAATAGACAAGGAAAGAAAGAAATAGAAAGATATTTTACATCACCTTTTGGACGTAACCTTGCTTCTGGTTCACCAGAATCTTTCTTTTCGTGGTCACAAAGAGTACATGTCATCAGCAAATTAAGGAAATTTCGTGGAATTAGTATAGTCAAATTATGTTCCAGTTTTGAAAGAACATTGTGTAAGGATTAAGATTCTATTCGTTCTGGGAAGAGAGTTGATTTGTATTTATCTCCAAAGATTCAGAATGAGCTCATTTTGTCATTTGGGAAATTACGTCAAAGGGAAAATAGTGGCTGATATTAAGAAAGCAAAGTATTTTGGGGTTCTTTTTGACAGCACTTCTAATATTTCCTACATTGATCAGATGTTTTGAAATGATCAAATAAGTTCATATTAAATGTGAGAAAGTTGAAGTAAATGAGCCACTCTTGGGCTTCTTCCTATTGCCAGAAAGACTGCTACTGACTTCAGAGGATATTCTGAGACATCTGAAGAGAGATGGACTGGACATGTACCTGTACTGTGGTCAAGGATATGATAACGCTGCAACTATGACTGGGATTCATGGTAGCGTTTAGTCAAAGATCAGAGAGATTAATCCCAAGGCTTTTCTTGTGTCTTGTGCAAATCATTCTTTGAACTTTTGTGGAGTAAACTCATTTGAAATAATTTATTCATATGTGATTTTTTGAAATTTGGAGAGATTCTATTTTTTTCAGTCTCACCTCATTGATGGAAAATGGTGATGAAGAATATAGACATGACATTCAAAAGACTTTTCGAGACAGGATAGAGTGCTCATTATAACGCTGAACCCAGGGAAGGTAAATTTTGAAAAAGATTATTTCAACTCTTTCTGTGAAATCCCAACGGAAATGTGGATACAAGATTTTGCTTTCTGCTATATGTGATTTTTCTTTTTGAGTTACCTTTCTTTCTGATGTGAATTCCTGAAAGAAATTAATCTTACATAAAAGTATTTGCAAACAGTTGAAATTAGTCTTGAAAAGTGCATTGTGAAATCCAAGCTCTAAAACTGTTTTTTGAAGATTAGCGCAATAAAATTGTGTAGAGGGCCATTCATTATGCAACTACAAAGTGTGAAAAGGAGATTTCTAAGGAGATATGAGGGAGAGTAAAGCTCCGAAAACAGGATGCCAGGAAAGATGGCAAATGATACTGGTCTCACATTCCCAGAGAAAGTAAAACGGGCTAATTTGAATATCTTTATTGCTTTCTTCAAGAACTGGAGATTCATTCTAAGGTAATGAATTAAATTTTGTCAACCTTCGACGTTATTCAGCCAAACACTTTGGTTGTTGCGATAGAAGAAGTTCGGGAAGTGCATTCTAAATTCGACTCAGATTTTTGATGAATTCACTTATGAAAATATCAGTGTGGAAACTGGACGACTTCGAAAGCGTTTGAAAGATGCCAAAATCAGCATGGAAGAGGCGAAGAAATGGAGAGCATTGCAGTTTCTGTAGTTTATTACGAAATTACATTTTATGAATCTCTGCCAAGCTTATCACTGAGTTTGAGATTACGTTTGACTGTGCATGTTTATTGCTTCATCAGCAAGACGTTTTCCAAATCAGAATTAATAGAAAATTCTTTTCGTTCGACCATAAGTTAGACAAGATTGACAAACCTGAATTTACTTTATGCAAATAAGCTAAATTTTTAGGAGTTCATTGATCAGTTTGCAGAAATTAACGATCGAAAACAGAAATTGTGAATCCTCTATATTTACAATTTGAAGAATAATCTGAGAGTTGAGACTGTATTTTCTGTGTTTTATGTATAAAATAAAATGTAGTATTACTTGTTCACTGAAATGTTAATGTCCTGCATTTTTCTTATTTCCAATTTACTTATGAGGATACTGTTTCGTTTTGAAATGTACATGCAAACATAATATATTTTTCTGTGTGTTTAAATTTTAAAATTATTTATGGAGGTGGTAGTGCCAAAGGAATAATCTACTGTGGGTGCCAAATATTTTAGATACAACCCTGGAACACACATTTATTTTTTTCATCCACGTTAGTTCCATACACCCCAACATCAAGTTCATCTGTGAACAGGAAAACACTAATCAAATAGCATCATTTCTCAACCTCGAGATCACAAAAACCAATACATAATTCAAAACAAAAATCCACAGAAAATTCACTCATACTGGACTATACATTTCTCGGGACTCAGCACATAAAACAAACCAAAAACTCAATACATTATAAAACTAAGTAGACACAGCCACAAAACTACACTCAGTGTATACCACATGTTCCCGACATCAGCGAAAAATAACCAACATTTGGAACAACTTACAACAAAACACAACATTCCAGTAAACAATAAAAATTTATTCAAAAAGCTGGTAGAAAATTAAAAAATTAAAGAAAATTAATTAAAAATTATACAGACCAACAGAACACCAACATTATTTATAAAATACAATGCAACAGTTGCCATGACTTCTATATTGGAAAAACAAGAAGAAAATGGAAATCAAGCTCAAATAACACAAAATACATCTTCAAACGTTTTCGAACACTGCAAGTCAAGTAAACACAACATAACCGTAGAAAACACCCAGATACTAAGCAGAGAAACAAATATAAACAAACACAAAATCAAAGAAGCCCTACTTGTACAACAACTGAAATCAAAATTATACTAATATAAATATAATATAAACTAATATAACTACAATGCTCCTAGAACATCGTACCTGTTTACGATCTGGTTCCTAAGACACGTGTCCGGCAACGGTGAGTTGCAAACTTTCTTTATTAAGCTTAAGATGACCTAAGAAGGTCGAAAGGTTGTTCTGTAGTTTATTTTAATAAAAGTTTTAATATCCATACCAGCTGTGTTGAGAATACACTTTTGGTCTCTAACATGCCAATCTACTTTAGAAAAGGTCAAATCTTTATTGGGCACTAACCGTATATTAATGGCTCCTGACGTTGATGAGCCTTTTGCATTAGCTGTTGATGTTAGGGATTATGGTGTTGGAGTCCTTCCATTACGATCAGACAACAGATGTACTAAAAACCTTTTATGTTATTTTTTAAAGTTTTACTATCACCAAAAGATCACATTTCAGTGTTTATATATCTGCACTCAACAACCTACTGTCATTTACATTAATCACAACCTACTGACATTTTTTAACCAAATGAAGAAGAAGGACAGAAAGCTGTTAAATTGGAGTTTGTCATTACAAAATTATAATCTAAAGATAATCCATGTGAAAGGAGTTGATAACAACTGTACCACTTTCATGTACTATATAATTTTATGGGTATTAGATTACTTTTATTCATTGTTTCTGGAATGGACGTTGTATGTTCTTAAAAAATAAAAATTATTTTTCCCGTATAAATTAAATAAATACCATACAGATTTATCGTTTAAAAAATAGGATTCAAGGATTACAAAAAATATATCATAGTTCCCATTGATAGGGGTAACTGTAACATTGGTATCATTTGTAAAAAGTTTTATGCATTAATTACGATAAAAGAAATCAATAGTACATAAACATTTCAACTTACTAATCAATCCAAGGATACAGTAATTAATAATTTTAATAAAGCTTATAATAAATTTTATTCTAAACAAAATATTTACGTAAATTTATCTTCCCTTTACGCTATTCCCAAACTCTATAAATCTCCAATTACATTTATATTTATTTCTAATTCAATAAGAACAATTATTAAAGAGCCGGTTATATTATTAAATTAATTGTTTAATATTTTACTTGTTAAAATTTAAAATGAGGGTGTTAATAATAAAAACATTACTTTTTGGATAATAAAAATAATCAACCTATTTTAAAATATCTAAAATATTGAGAACAAATAAATAATATTCAAGCATTTGATTTCACCACATTGTACACCACAATACCGTTAAAAGATTTAATCTTTGTTTTTAAATTCATTAATAGAACAGATGTATTATCCTTTAATAGAATTGAAAGAAAGAATATTTATCTCCAAAAAACATAAAATATATATTAAGTTTCTGTATTTACAATAATTATATAATTTTCCACAACCAAGTTTTTAAATAAATAATAAAAGTTTCAATAAGAGCTAATTGTTCTACTTCTATATCAAATTTATATTTTTACTATCGTGAGAATACATTTATTGAAAACTACACAAATCGAGATATTTTTACCTTAACTTACAGATATATAGATGATATAATTATTATAAATAATTTTGTAATAACTAATGTTACAAACACTGTTTATCCAGCAGAATTAGAAACTGAAAATATTTCAATATCTAATACAGAAACACATTATTTATAATTAGAAATTAAAATAATTGATAAGGATATCAATGTAAATATGTTTGAGAAAAGAAAATATTTTACCTTTCTAATTTATGATTTACCCTCTTTTAATAGTAATGTACCATACCTTTCTGTTATAAGTATTATAACTTCACAATTATTCAGACATTGTAAAATTTGTAGTAAATTACAATCTTTTATCAGTAATGTTGAAATACTGATGTAAAAATTAATAGTAAATAGATTTAATAAAGAAATTTTAAATACATAAGAATGTATTAAATAGATATAAAGAAATAAAAATTAGAGAAATTTTACTAAAAATTTCAAATAACTATTACAGAAATGAATAAGGTCATATAACAACTTGACACTACTTTATGTGGATGTACACCTTGCCGGATATAAAGGCTTGTTTAGGGCATAATGGTCACAGTAGATCTAATAAATGGGTGATGTTTGGGTGCTATGCTAGTTTATTTAGATAACTGGACGGCACATTTCATACTAGTATAATTCGTTTACTGGGCTACAAATTAGTGCCTTTCGAGCATAATTAGAGCTGGAATACTAATTTCAAGAGGTAAGTTTTACCTTACTTACCCCCATGGTAATACCTTATTTTTCTTATTCTTATTTTTCTATTCTTTTTTTCTTTACTTTGGAAAGCAGTCACCTTCCCACAACTATCTGCAGGCAGTGAAGGGTGATATAGATGTGGGACGCTGTGAGCTTGAACGCCCACATCTCACTCTCTTAATTTATATTTCTATACCTATTGCTACTTCTTTATTTTATTTCTTTATGTAAGACCAGCGAATGGGGTTTAAGACTAATAGACGGTGTACTCCCACTGCATTGTGGGTCCAACTTCTGTAGAACCTCCAAAACTTAGGGTATATTTTACGAGGTCTGTTTAAAAAATACGCGGACTGTTTGAATTGCGCGGCTCCAATTGGTTCAGGGGAATCCGCTTGGTGTCGCTAGGTTTGCACAGATCAGATGATTACGACGCCATTTCCCGATTGCAGATATCTTCATTTGTGTATTAGCTACGCAGCTTTAAGTGAAGTGCGATTTTTTCGTTTGGCGGATTTCAGAATGAATGACCTGAAGGAGCAACGACTTGCTGTGAAATTTTATGTTAAACTTGGAAAATCTGCAACTGAAATTTTTGCTATGCTTAACACGGCTTACGGTGATGTTGCTATGAAGCGTACGGCATGTTTCAAGTGGCATGAACGTTTTAAGGTTAGTCGACAGTCCATTGAAGATGATAAGCGTCCTGGACGTCCTTCCACATCAACTGACGACCTACACGTCGACAAAATCAACACCCTGGTGCGGGCAAATCGACGTCTGACTGTCAGGGAGCTTGCTGAAGAGTGTGGGATATCAGTTGGATCTTGTTACGAGATTTTGACCGAAAAATTGAAGATGCACCGCGTTGCTGCGAAATTTGTGCCTCAAAACTCGTGAGTTTTTGGCCAAACACTCGATCACTGTTCTTCCCCATCCCCCTACTGACCTGACCTTGCTCCTTGCGATTTTTTTTTGTTCCCCAAACTCAAAAGACCCTTGAAAGGAAGAAGATTTGAGACGATTCCTGAGATTAAGGCAAATGCGACGAAGGAGCTGGAGGACATTACAAAAGAAGCGTACCAGGACTGTTTCAACAAGTGGAAACACCGTTGGGATAAGTGTGTGCGTTGGAGAGGAGAGTACTTTGAAGGGGTCCTAGACCAGTAACTTCTAAATAAAGTGCATTTTGTTTTATGACGTCAGTCCGCGTATTTTTTGAACAGCCCTCGTATATCCCACAATATACCTTGTATTTTGGGATATTTTAATTAGTGTAGCGTTTCTTGTTTATTATTTTGTAATTTATTTTTGTTTCAACTTGCTTGAGATTATAATAAATTAATATAATTAGTAAGAGGTTTGGAGTTGCTGTTTTTAGCGCAGTCTTTCCTTTTGACTCATTTTCTTAACCTTATTAGTATTAATTTGCTCTAAAATATATGTATATAATTTTAGTTAATAATTATCTAACAACAGTTTTTAACTCTATAAGGATGGAAGTGTAACTGATTAACTGTTACACATTTTTTTTTTAATATATACGCTTGTTTCAGTTTGGTGCATATGTTGTATGTTGTTGTATGTGTATTGCGGAAGTCCTGCCTGTTCTCTATATTTGTAGAAGGTTCTTGTGAGCAAATATCAACAATGTATGTTTTACGAAAATACTAGCGCATTTTCGAACATTGTCGAACGTTCGAGAATCTTGCCTAATTGGTATAAAAGCTAGCCGAGAGACAGTAAATAATTATTGGTCAACTAAAGTCAGTATACTAAGCCTCGAAAGTTATAATTGTGGTTTAAAAATTATTAATCGGAAAACTACAGAATTTGACTAAGAGAGTTTATAGATTTCGAACATTACGAAACGTTCAACTTCAGGGAACTAGCTTTGGACTTTAGTAGTTTTAAGAGAACATTAGATGTCTATCTTTCTCTGTGAAAAGTAAATTTGTAAACCGAATTAAACCAAATGAGAATAAAGCTAGATAGTGGTGCTATTAAGTGAAATGTATCTGTGTTTAAACATCAAAGTGATTTGCGTCCCTTGGACTTCAACCATTAGTAAAACATTCAGTTCTAGACCAGATAGAAGACTGAATATTGTGTGTAAAATGTTTGTATATAAATAATTATTTCTTATAACAGTTAGTAATAATCGTTATTATAAATTGTATTATTGGTTGTATATTAAATTATATTTGTGTTAAGAAAGAAAATTTTGTGTAACAATATTGTTGGCAAATATCATAAATTTGATACATATTGACATACATTTATCCTCTGAATTAAAATTAAAATTGCCGGTTATTTAATATCGTAATATCTCACGTACGTAATCCGAGACTAGACAGAGATTAATTATACTACGCAACATAAACACGTATATTTTGTGAATACATTTTACTGCTTATAGTATATAAGTCACTATGGTTAGTTTTTAATTTAACAAGTTAACTATGTTGAGCTTTAAAACATTATTTTTCGCACTCATTAGAAGAGTGGCCAAAGTTTATGAATTTAAGATTTGAATAACTTTAATTATTCCCGATTTGACTAGTTCTATTAAGCAAAAAAATCTTCATACATGTAGTTTAATTTGTTTACTTTCATGTTGTATTAATTTGAATCTCATCTTTACTATGGATTCTAGAAAAAATCATTAAAAACTGACATTAGAATTTACCATTTTTCCCAAACTTTTCAGTGTCACAAGTAGGCGAAATAAAAGTTAGTTCGAAATCCAGACTTGCGTTTCTGCGGTAAATGATTTAAAGAAATCTTCTACAATGTTTCGCGTATCAAAATTTGTGTGAAAACGAATTGAAAAAGTATCATTCTAAGAATCTGAGGTTATTTTTGATTTTAAAGCGTTTAAGACTCCAAGGCATTGAAAACCTTATTTTACCATATGCTGTATCTTCCAATTTGAATGTGTGCATAAGAATGTGAAAAAAAAAAAAAACGGTTATGTCCTGCTAGTTACTGTATATCTTAGAATCATAAATAATGGTTCTAAACAACTTTATGCAGTTTCTCTGATTATGAAGGATAGATGGCGCAGATCATTCTCTCACGATGTTGTGTCTTAGATTGTATATTTTGCATTGCAGGGTGTTTTAGGCTCTAAAGCACAGAAAACTTTATTCTACTCTATGGTATTATTAAATTATTAATATGTGGCGGTTGTATTCTGTTATTCGCTATTTCTTAGGCTTTATAACAATGACAGCTCTCTTCTGTATCTGAGTCTAAATAATGTAATAGCTATACCCTAATCAGGGTGTCTTCTTTGTAACGATACGTTGGTTCCAGCTCACTCTGTGCTGCGTCTTCAATTTTGCTGCAGCGGTACCATTTCTCTCTATGCTGTGTTTAAGACTATGTATCTTATTCTGTATTGTTTCTTAACTTTTAAATATTTGACGGCTCTTTCTTATTCTATGCTGTAAAATAATTTTTAAAGAGGAGATAGCTGTATCCAGCTTGGTGTTATTTACTTTGGTTTAAATATTTGACGACGTGTTTCCTATTCTTTGCTGTATTTTAGATCTTGAAGTAGTGAAAGTTCTAGTCTTTGTCCTATATTTTAATACGACGACTTTATCTTACTCTGTGCTGTTTAAAAAATAAATGAATAAAGTTCTATTTTACTCTTCCTGAGGTTTTAGTGAAGAGACAGTTCGACCTTACTCTATTCTGAGTTGTGCTCTATATTTCGAAGGATTCTTGCTCTGATATTCCGTGAGGTGCTCTAAGCTTAATTAAACGATGATTCTATTTTAATGCATTGTGTCTTAAATTTTAAAGAAGTAGTACTACTATTTTCATTTTTGTGCCAGAAATTTTAACAAAGTGTGTGTTCTATCTTACTCTGTGTTGAGCGCAGGATACTTCTCTCTGTCATGACTTGTTTGACGATTATATTTTATTGTATGCTTTCTTTCGACTGTAAAGTTATAGATTCATTCAGTTTCGCTAATGCCTAAATAATATACATATTTCGATTATCAAGCCTTTGTGGAATTTGAAATTTGAACATGGACAGAAATAATAGTTATGGAAGGTGCATTTTATCATCAGAAGCTAAACTACATGGTTGACAATAATTTCATTGTATTCCAGTCGGTTATTTCTCGTGGTTAAACACAGCTATATCTTCTTATACACGGGATAAAACAGTCAAAATACTGACATTGTTTATATAAATTACATACCTTAACTTCAGTTTACAAATAAATAGTCCTGGCATGGCCAAGTGGTTAAGGCACTCGACTCGCAATCAGAGGGTCGCGATTTCGAATGACCGTCACACAAAACGTACCTGCTCATTCAGCCATGGGGGCATTATACTGTGACGGTCAATCCCGCTAATCGTTGGTAACAGAGTAGCCTAAGAGTTTGCGGTGGGTGGTGGTGACTAGCTGTCTTCCCTCTAGTCTTACACTGCTAAATCAGTGATGGCTAAAGCAGATAGCCCTCAAGTAGCTATGCGCGAAATTCAAAAACAAACCAAACCCAACAAATAGATATGTTATAAACGTAATATGGTAACAAAATCAAAACACTGGCAGTAATAATATTAGTTACATCCTGTAACTTTAGTTTACAAATGAATATGTTGTAAACTTAATCTGAGTAAATCACAACATGTTTTTGTTTAGACTCACTTCGAATTTTAACTTTTTAAATTTTCTACATCACCTATATTTCACTATAGCCGCCGCCCAGATAATTTTTGTAAATTAGTGGTAATTATAAGGCACATAGGTTTGCTGGTAATTTAAAGTTAAGGATGTGATTCATATGAGAAAATATGAAAAGCTCATACATAATCGTTCAACTACCACTCGCTGATATAAGAAATTTGTATGACAAAGATACAAAGTACAAAGAGACTTGTAGGAAAAGCTTTTATAGTTTCTCCAAATATAACAGAGTATTTCTTCTAAAATATGTTTTTATTAAATGCTAAAACGTGACAAACATTGATAAACAGTTTATAATTTCAACGTCTTTAAACGTGGAACAAGCGAATGAAACTGGTATCAGTTTATTACCTATCACTGTTCTTCAAACCACATAACTGATCGTCGCATTTATTTAAAACATATTAGAGATATCGATTTCAGTTTCTACCAGCACGTGGATAAAGCACACGTGAGCATGTGAGTTTATCTTCACGTTATTCTCAGGTTACTTATATCAGTAAATATCATATATTGTAACTTGATAACTAAGGTGTACGTAAGCGTAAGAGCTAACATTTCATTTAATCAATCCTATAAAATTTCTCGTGCGGTTAAGAAATAATGTTGATACAAGAAATACTTACTGTATTTACTTGTTTCAAATATAATTATCAGGAAAACAGTCATAACTATTTTCAAATATCTTTCAAGTTATTTCTTCAAATAATGGACAACGTTTGTCGCTTCAATTGCTTGTGAATACGACCTTTTTAACATTTTACTTTAGAATATAACGTTATTATAAATACAGTACTTACGACACAAAATCTGATTACATATGATAGAAGGTGATGGAATTAAACATGATGCAACTTTTAATTCCTAGGCTTTGAATCTATCCTTGTATTTACATAAAACCCCAGTTCCTTCAAACCATATCTTATACTTACATAGAACCCCATGTACTTCAAATTACACTTTGTATTTACATGAAATTTTGGATCTTTCAAATCACACAAGAATCCACAGAGTTCTTCAGATTGTATATTGGAGCTTTACAAATTCTCCAGGTCTTCCAACCTCTTTTAATATCTACATTGAACTATAAGAGCATTCAGTCGCATTCTATATAAAATCCTTCTACCGTTAAAGACAATTTTTTTATTTTCATAAAATCGCCATATCGGGTAGAGAACGTAATGTTTAACACACGTACTATGTCAGTGTTCTGTCAGACTAAACCAGATATTTTACAAAACTCATGACATTTAAGCTCGCGCCTTTTGTTCATACATCATTTCTTCAAACCTTTAGCAAACACCATTCTTCTGAAAACAAGTTTTTGTTCACACATGATCTATGAAACCTTTGATCAAATATCTTAATTATTTAAGTTCGCCAGACCTTTTCGTTCCTAAATATTTTTCATGGAACATTTCCTAATCAGAACGTACTCACACATGAGTAATCCAACATGTGTTTGGACAATATTTGCTACTCACTTTTTCATATTTTTCATCCACTACGTCATCATGTCTAAATAAAGATCATTTGTGAAATATTTTTATTATAAGCACACTGTCCACACATCTCTGAGCCCAGTGTCATATTATTCATTTTTTCATTCATGTATTCTTTTTTTTTTTTTCAATAATTTTAATATGGTTAGAAACTTCAGCTGGACATGAAATTTCATTCAGATATCAATGTTTTCAGTAAATTATAATTTGTCAGATTCGTTTAGTTTTGCTCCTTTGATTGACAATTATATGATTTATTCTGTATTTTTGTTGTATTTCACAACAGAAATGAAGATATTAAAATGTGTAGGTTTTGTTTCATATTTGTTGTTTTATAAAATCAGTTTCAAGTGCATTATAAATAGAGTTAACAGCTGTAGATGGATTAAGTCATCTTTGCAAAATGAAAGTATATATATATTACATTACATTTGTTTAAATGCATAACTACAAAATGGACTGTTTGTTCCACGCCTATCGCAAAAATCAAGCGTCCTAAGTACTCAACATACCACTAAGCCACCATAGTATGACAAAAATAGAAAAAAAACTAGGAAATGTTACTATTTCAAGGTTATTACGCTGTTTCAAAGAGAGTAAAAAAGTAAAACTCTGTAATAACACACAGAATCAGCAATATATTACAAAATCAAGTTACGTTATCCTAATCTGTAGTAGCAAATATTACTGAGCGTTGTGCTAAATATGATTAACACTAATACACGTATTAGCTAAGTTTTAGCTACATTCAAAGGACTTTTTCAGTCAGCTAATTGGATAACTGAATGAGCTACATAATGATTAAACTGAATCCACGTCTCCAGCTCATGTTTAAACTACAACTGACAGCAATGGTTACTTGAAGATATTCATATACTTCTCCTGAGGCTGTGTAAATAACTCAAACATATTCTTTTATATTTCTGGTAAATTTGTTGTATTTTAATCTAAGTAAGAGTTTATCTTTTCTTCCCGATTTGTAAAACATTATTTTCTTACGTGATAGAAAAAAATGAAAACTGTTTTCGAAATACGTGTAACTGGATTATGGAAAATTGGTTATTAAAACCAAAACAAATTTTATGAAGTTTACATTTGCGGGCCAGCGTAATCTGTGGTCACTGTCATTAATCTAAGGGCTTTTTGTAGGTACAAGGCCCGGCACGGCCAGGTGGTTTCCTAACCTGCGTTCGACTCGTAATCTGAGAGTCGCGAGTTCGAATCTCCGTCGCACGAAACATGCTTGCCCTTTCAGCTATGGTGACGTTATGATGTGACGGTCAAAACCACTATTCGTTGGTACAAGAGTAGCCCAAGAGTTGGCGGTGGGTGGTAATGACTAGCTGCCTTCTCTCTTGTATTACACTGCTAAATTAGGGACGGCTAGCGCAGATAGCCCTCGAGTAGCTTTGCGCGAAATTAAAAAACAAACAAACCAGTATCATAATATCACAAGAGTAACTTGTTCACAGTTGTTGGTGGCGCATGCAACGTTGACTTTTATCCCAAATATTTCCAATCGGATATATATGATAATAGTACTAGCCATGAAGATCACTAGTTGTAATCTTCGGTAGATCTCTGTGGCGTGGACATGGTCACCAAAAAACGTTCAGATACGCTCTGCATGTCTCCTAAAAGAATCAAATACTTTCTATGCCAAGACAACAGTTCGCACCTTACCACTCACCTTTACTGTCTTACATTATCAGAACCAAACATACTTATTCTACCATCAAAGTAAAGAGGGTAAAATGCATTCATTTGTATTACATTTCTCAACCAGTTGTTTTTTATACAGGACTAATGACTGGTTGAACTAGTGTTAAGCAATTTTAGGACTTATTGTCTGAAAGTCGGAGAAACACATTCTCATATTTACTTCTTTGCAGTCTAACGAGAGTATTACTGTATTTAAGCGTTTATAAAGAACTTTACGATCACCATCTCGGGCTATCTTCAACGTCCACCGAGGGGAATCGAAGCCCTGATTTTAGCGTTATAAATTCTTAGACTTGCCGCTGTCCTAGCGGCTGATATCACGCCATAGGACGTCTCTAAACTGATTATACAAATATCAGGTCATCCTTAAATTATGTCCAATGATAGGTTCGGAAAAAAATAAAGGATTTCAAACGCTTTTACTGTTATTTAATCAATAATGTGTGTTACATTGTTATTACTTACTTCCTGCTAACGATTCACAAGCTTCTGAATGCCACTTCTATAAAATTCTTCGGGTTTGAAGGAAAAGAATGTGGAAAGGGCAGTTTTGACATCTTCATGTGTTCCGAGCTCTTTTCCATCAAGATAGTTCTGCAAAGTTCGAATTAGACGATAATAGGATGGAGCAAGGTCTAGAGAATAAGGAGGATGTGGATGTTTTTCCCAGTCTAGCTCTTCAATCTTTGCAGATGTGATCCTTACTGTATGGGGCCGTGCATTACACTGGTGTAACACAACACCTTTACGATTGATCAAAGTAGGCCTCTTTTCTTTTAGTGTAATATTCAAGCGCTCTAACTGTTGACAATAGAAGCGTGATGTAATCGTTACATTGAGTAATAACAACTCAAAGTGGATCACATGGATAACACCAACAGTATCCCAATAAACGCTTAACAAGACTTTCCTAGTATGGAGGTCCATTTTGGGCTGTGATTCAGCCAGCTTATCTGCACTGACACATTGTTTGTGGCGCTTAACATTTTTTTTTTATAAAATTTCGAGTCAAAACCTGTCCAAAAAAAAGGTAAGTTACGTTCACGAGAGCACAGAGAAGTGCAAATATCCACTCTTGCTCTAAGGTTGGCTTTCCAAGCTGTTGTTCAATGACTTAAATTAAGCTTCTGTGCTAGTTCTTTAACTGTTACAGCACAATCTTCATCAAGTGCCGCCAGCAGCAAGTCATCTTTAAATACAACAGGACGACCTGAACGTGGCACATCACTTAATCTGTAGTCACCTGATCTGAACTTCTGAAACCACTTTTGACGTTTCCTTTCATTGAGAGATTCTGCACTATTAACATCTTGAATGTTTCATGTAGTTTCTGCTGCACTATTGCGTTTTCAAAACTCATAAAACATTATAAGCCTAATGTGCTCCTCAGACATATCCATCTTCATAAGAGTTTATTCCATTAATGATGTGAAAAAAGTGGAGTTGGATTAGTGTATTTTATTTGTCTGAGCATTTTTATACACGCCCTACTACATATTTTAGTTATTAAAGCCTTCTACAAAGACAGAACTTATGATGCACTTTCTGTATTAAATTTTCGGACATTAATTATGGGATGACCTGATACATAAAGTATTTTACAAATGAGTAAAAGAGAGTGCCAACAAATTGCCAATCAGTATAAAAACTAATGTATTTTGTGGAATATTAACCACTAAAAACATATGATCTAAGTTAATATACTTTTAATAAGAGAATTGTGTTTTTTTGAATAACTAGAAGCAGATTGTTGACGAAAAGTAAAAAAATTAAATGTATTTTGCAGTTTTTCAGTTTAAACAGGTAAATAAACTAAGAGGGAAAAATATTAAGTGATCGATACAGTTTATAAAGATTCTGATTTTTTTAATAACAGCAATAACAAGAAAATTGCACCATCACCCTGAAATGAAATATCGTTTTAGGTTTCTATTAAAATCAGATAAGTAGCTTAACTACTCCTACAATGCTTGTTTATTGTAATCCGATTATGCGTGTGTTGCACTTAACTAGGAAGTAAGAATGTAACTGGAAAGTACATGTTTTTATATACATTATATAAAAAAAATTAAGTATCTGTTGTAAAAGAAAAAGAATCGTCACAAAAACCACATTTGGAAAAATAATGTGTGGTCCTGACAAACGCCTAAACCAGTCAAGAAAAGACTGTCTATTATTATTGGATCCTGTTTATAACAAACATTTACAGAAAGTTCTTCGATTAAAACATATAATAGAGTTCTTAGATTTGTTATCTTTGTCTGGCATTGCATAATATAACACATGTTAAAAAATCAATTATCATAAACCAATATTTTCCTGTATGTATGATCGTTTTGACAGTTGGCCAATGATATTTTTAAAACAAATTTTTTAAAGTTTTGAACAGTAAGGATTAAAGTATTTCAAGTAAATAAAGCTACTTATAAAAAATAGTCAAGTTTAAAAAACCTCTGGATTTTAATGAATCATGTATGGCCCGGCATGGCCTAGCGCGTTAAGGCGTGTGCTTTGTAATCTGAGGGTCGGGGGTTCGCGCCCGAGTCTCGCCAAACATGCCCTCTCAGCCGTGGGGGCGTTATAATGTGACGTTCAATCCCACTATTCGTTGGTAAAAGAGTAGCCCAAGAGTTGGCGGTGGGTGGTGATGACTAGCTGCCTTCCCTCTAGTCTTACACTGCTATATTAGAGACGGCTAGCACAGATAGCCCTCGAGTAGCTTTGTGCGAAATTCCAAAACAAACAAGAATCATGTACAAAAGTTTAAATAACTATAACTACGTTAGTAATGCTATCATGCCCAATAAAAAATTATCTGTATTTTTAGAAAGGATTGAATTTTTAAAAATAAGCCATTAAACACAAGAATATCGTTTAGAAAGTATTCATCTTTGTCTAAAAAAACTTATGTATTATATTTTCAGTACAGCTGAGTTTTGACTACACCTTTACACGAGTATTCGTGATGAATGTTCAAATATATATATAAAATTCTCTTTAACTAATTTTGCGTCTCTGAAATACGGAGATTACAAAAACTGAGAACAGAAAGACAATTAATAATAAAATCAAGGTTTTTAGGTATAACATTTGATCAGGTGTGTCTTTTAGCTCTATTAAATGAAAATATATTACATACTCTTAAAGTCCCCCGCTCGTACAACAGTAAGTCTACGGAGTTACAACGCTAAAATTAGGGGTTCGATCCCCCTCAGTAGTTTCAGCAGATAGCCCGATGTAGCTTTGCTATAAGAAAACACCCATCACACACATATTCTTAAATGTCTGGTTTATTTGTTTTAAACTGGTATGGGTGATACGAGCCTCAATATATAATAGCATGAGTATATTTACTGCAACCTAAAAATAAATAAAATGTGTCAAATGCATTATAAGAACCGCTTTATAAGAGTTAATTCCAGGAGTGCGTTTTACTAATGTTTCCCAATGTCACTTTCACTTTTCGCGGGACAGCATGGCTGAATTAAAGGAGGAGATAAAAGTTTGTTTTTATGAAGATATATTTTTGTGTGGGATTGCATGAGTGAACAATTTTTTCTCTGTGATGATATTATGTCATCATGGACCGACTCCTTGAATACGACGTATCTTACAATAACCTTCATTGTAGGCAACTTTCTTTGTTCCAGATAGCTACACATGTATTACATCTTGTTTGGGAGTAAGAAAACATATTTCTCATTTTCATAAAACTAGTTTTGATTCTTTCTTTGAGAACACATATACACAGTACCTTTTGCATCTGACAATTTTTTGTCAATACTATAATCATCTTTAGACTGGAAGCAGAGGGCTTATTGAGTTTCTCTTGTAGGCTGTGAACAATGGAAGAAAATGTAATTTTGGAGACGTCTATCTCTTTTTAACGACTTACATTTGTGGCTTTGCTTCTCAGGCTTGAAAGAGAACTTTTGTCTATTCAAGGATCTGACTAGAAGCATGGAAAATACAGATAAGCTTGGTATTCTAAAGTAATTTTCAAGAACAATGATGAAATCGATTAGAGGTCCATTACTAATGTAATATTTTACAATATATATATAGTGGTCAGGCATACGTTATATCTTACAATAGTACTGTCTGTAAGCAAGATGAGATTCAAGTGAGGAGCTGGAACTAGATGGACACAATCTTACAAATGTAATATTTTAGGATAGTGATAGGCAAAAGTCTTGTAATCATATTGTCTGAGATGAGTCCATTCTTACAATTGCAATATGTTAGGTGTATGCTCTTAAGACATGGCGAACTCTCTCAAGATCGATACATTCTTACAAATGTAGTAACTCGTGTTATTAGAGTTAAATTTAAAGTAAACCAAACAAGTTTTAAAATCGGAAAAAATCATAACTTCAGAAAAGAGTAAAAAGTCTATTTATGCTGATTTAAATCCGTTTTCAGAGCAAAAACCGCTAAGCATTCTAAAATATTAAAAAGTACAGCAGTTAATCCACTTGGTCATCTAGCTCCTCAATTTGTAACCTTGTTTTACTTCTTGAATTAAAGCGTGTATTTTTTTATTTTGTTTTCAATTCAGAGCTCTACCTAAAGTTCTTCGAATAAAGACACACTATAAAGTCAGGGTGTTGAGTTCAGGAACATATCGTAAAAATAAGAAAGTTGTGCAGCTAGTCACATTCCAATAGAAGTCGCTGCAATTTCATTTTTTGTTCCTACTTTTTTTGTAAAACTTGCCGTATAAGTGTGATATGATTAGAGATGTAATATATATTTAGAAATATTAATTAATTTTTTGGCAGTAATAATGCTTTGTGTAAAATTATGAATGGTGAAACTACCTTTGTTTTTATTGTGATTTCCTACTTCAAGTCACGCAATACAGAGATTATGCAAGATGAAGTTTTAGCTAAATATTTTGTCTTTGTCGAAGTTGTAGAAGACTCTCGAAAAAAAGATGATATTTATAACATTTAAAATCTTTTGTAGTTGTTGGTATTAAGAAATGGTCTCGACCAGATTAGGCCTGTAATCTTGCATAGCTGTTGGTACTAAGAGGGGCCTGGCATGGCCTAGCGCGTTAAGGCGTGCGCTTTGTAATCTGAGGGTCGCGGGTTCGCGCCCGAGTCGCGCCAAACATGCTCGCCCTCCCATTCGTGGGGGCGTTATAATGTTACGGTCAATCCCACTATTCGTTGGTAAAAGAGTAGCCCAAGAGTTGGCGGTGGGTGGTGATGACTAGCTGCCTTCCATTAGGGACGGCTAGCACAGATAGCTCTCGAGTAGCTTTGTGCGAAATTCCAAAACAAGGTACTAAGAGGTGGTTTTGATCGGATGAAGTCTGTAATCTCGTGTATATGTTGGTACTAAGAGGTGGACGGGCTGAATTATATCTGTAATATTCTACATATGTTGATTCTAAGAAGTGCTTGAATCAGGTGAAGTTTGTAATGTTTTGTAGCAATAACAGATGATCGGACTGCATTTGTCTCTAACTTTCCGTTTATGTTGATAAACAGAAATCCTACAGATTCACAGCAATATTCCACTATCTCAGAGGTCTCTCTAAAACATACGAAGTCAAAATAGTATCTAGAAGCCACAACACAGTATTAATTGGAAGTATTACACATCAAATCATTTAAATATCCACTTACAGAATGTGGATACCGATATATTTGAAAGACAAAAGACTAATAAAAGCTAGAATCTAAGAGCATTGTACACTAACAAAAATCAGTAATAACAACGTACCTGCAATAATCCCTGTTACCAAATAAGAAGTCTGCACAGTAAACGGAATAATACTTAAATAAAAGTATATGAATCAAATATTAGAAAAATAAATAAAAATATGTATCTGAATCCACCTAACTAATAACACACTCAGTCAATTTGGCATGGAAGTCAACGAAATTTGGATATTTTTGAAAATATTCATAGTTAGTAACAGAAATGCTTTTCAAATGTAGCAAATTTATATAAAAACATTTTACACATATAAGAACGACCAGGTTATAGCAAAGAGGTCAAATACATTGTACATTTGCACTTTCCTAACACTAGTAAACAAACTGAAAATAAAAAAGTTTATTTTTATTATTCAACAGAATTAAAGAAAAGGTTAAAATGCATTTGTAATAATAACGTTTACCCTCACATTAAATTTAAAATTGTGTTTAAATCATTGTTTTATTTAAGTAATTGTTTTAAATATACAAACAGGATATTGGGATCCTTTTCAGTGATATATGTATATATATATATATATATATATAGTTGTAAAAAAGACAGGTTTCTTATCCCTATATATGACTAAAACTAAAGTTTCCTTCTATCAGTTAGTGCTTTTTGTTCTTTTCCAAAGCTTTATTTCCAATATTTCAGACTCTTACAGTTAATGATGGAAAAAGTTGCGCATCATTTTTTTGCATTAATTCAAACTTAGTCATAACACATCGCAAACAGCTCACAATATTAACCAAGAAATGGGGCAAAGGAACTACCTCCGAAAGTACAGTACAGCGTTGGTTCCAAAAGTTTCGTAATGAAGATGTGTATCTTGAAGATAAGGAAGGCATAGGACGTCCTTCTGCTGTTGAAAACGACCAATTGATAGCAGTTGTGGTAACAAACCAGCGCCAAACTATTCGAGAAATAACAAAAGAACGGGCTTTGGCATTTTCACAATTTCGGATCATCTCAAGTAAACTGTGAAAGTGAGAAAGCTCTACAAGTGGGTTCCACGCTAACTCAGTGAGAATCGGAAAAATCGCTATTTTAAAATGTGGGCTATACCGATTTTGCATAGTAGAAATGACCTATTTTTGATCGAATTGTCACCTGCGACGAAACGTACACCCTTTATGACAACAAAAAGCGATCTATGCAATGGCTCAACCATAGTTAGGCTCCAATACACTTTCCAAAGCCAATGTTTCACCAACAGAATATTATGGTCATAGTATTATGGTCTGCGACCAGTATTATGCATTACAACTTGCTCAATCAGGACCAAAATATCACTGAGGAGGTTTAATGTTAAGAATTGGAGGTAATGCATAGAATTTTGCATAAAAAAAGCCAGCATTAGTCAATCGAAAAGGACTAATCTTGCTTTATGATAATGCTAGGCCACACGTTGCTCAAATGACCCTCCAAAAGCTCAACGAATTGAACTATGAAACTTTGCCTCATCCTCCTTACTCCCCAGATCTGTCGCCCACTGAATACCGTTTATCAAGCACTTGGACAACCTTTTACAGAACAAGAGATTCAACAACATAGCAGTAGCAGAGAATGGCTTTAAAGAATTTTTGAGTTCTAAGACTTCAGAGTGTTATCGTCATGGCATAACTAATCTTGTTTCTCGTTGGAAAATTGTGTAGATTCATCAGATTACTATTTTAATAAATAACGTTGCATTTGAAATTTTTTATTTCTTATTAAAGTTAAATTTTTAAATCCACCATTATTTTTCCAACAACCCAATATAAATTTAAAATGGCCGAAGTGTAATGTTGGCTACGTGGGTTCTACATTACGTTGTTGGAGCTTGCACATTAAAGAATATGCATACAGTTTTATATTCGTGTTGCTGCTACTTTCAACTAGGACCAACTTTTGCATTAAATCTTTACAGGATTTGCCCTTTTAAATAACTCACATTTTTTATACATGGTTTAACATTTAATTCAATACATATCTTGTGAATCTGAAAGATACGTTTATGTGTATGTGTATGCAGCACTCCCCAAGATGTTGAAGTGCTTAGAAACGACACTTATCACGCAGTCCTGTAAATATTGGTGAAGAATAGGCGAGTGTTTATATGCAATAAGGAGTCAAGTATTCCCCATTATCTTCTTGTTTAACTTACCCACTTTTACATTACATCTTCATTGAGTTTGACATTTTATGTAACATAACTCGTTTATAATATGGCACCTTTACATTGTTAGTCCTTTCATTTTAACTTGGCTGTTTTTGTCAACCTCAAATTGTTTGACCAAATAAAACTATTTGTAGAAAACATAATATCCCCTCGGTGTGGATTCTGTACGTGGTGAGGGGACATCCTAGAGAAGGTTCTGTCCTCTCAGTTTACCTCCTCTGGAATCTAAACATCCACCCACGTGTTTGCCATGCGTGGCGATCCATAAAGGAAAGAAGAGAATCCTGGTGGTTGAGGGATCCAACCCTAACATACCATTTTGGCCTGAATTCCTGTAGACGGGCGGCCTTGGGGTGGGCCCCTAAGGTCAATCAGCTGGTCCACTTCGACTAGGGTCAACCAAGTACCAGTGTTGGATGTTCTCAACTGGTGTTGTGGACATTGTATCTGATGAAGGTGTTTGGGTATAGTGCTCACGAAACCCTGGCGTTGCTGCAGTGTTTTTGTTTGGCATTATAGTGCGTTCCCTTGTAGGGCTCCATGGTGAGTGGGGTCAGTGGGCACCGAAATATTCTTTCTTTATTATGAACCCCCAAATGAAAACGTAAATAAAATCGTGAAAAAGCTGTCAATTGGTAAATGACCAAGTTTTGAAGATTCTGAGCAACAATATTCAACATCTGTATCACCTGTACCTCATTTTCGTATATTACATTCTCTTTTAAACAAACCTTTGGGGCAAATGTCTCCCTTTTTTATTAAGAAGGGACTAGAGGAACTTTCTGACTCTTCATAGTCAGTCACAAAGCTTTGCACTATTGACATATTGGTGAAAATATCCACATCTAAACACCATCGAAGGCGATTATGGATATACCCACTGAGGTTACTCCCCATTTTACTTTGAATTTGTCACGAGAAGTTATTGTTGAAAGGGATTTGAAAAACATCCCCGATTCGAAGATTCTCGCTGGTTTCTCCACCCAAGGAGTTTCTGTAGTAAGGCGTATCTACACTCGTAAAGATGAAATTATGATGTCAACCAATGTTCTTATTTTAAACGTTCCCTCGCCGCATACACCTGTCACAATCAAGGCAGGTTATCTTAATTGCAAGATATGGCCATATATTCAAAACCCTCTTTGACGTTTCCAATGTCAGAGGTTTGGCCACTCGAAACATCATGTCGTGGTTTCTTGGCGCGTGCATGGTAAGGACCATGATGCCTATGAGTGTGAAACAGACCCTCATTGCATTAATTATAACGGCTCTCACCCATCCTACTTTCGTTCTTGCTCTAAGTTGTTGGACGAAAAAGAATCGCAGCATTTAAAAACGATTCAAAACATTAGTTACCCTGAAGCTCGAAAGTTAATCCCCACCACTTCACCTCGGACTACCCTGCTGAACTTCGTTCCACTACTTCAGTGGGAGCGCAGACGGATTTATCTGTACCTCTGAAAGAATCATTCTCAAACAATATGAAAGTTTTTTACCTCCATGGTTAAGAAAGTTGATGAATCAACGTCAACACCCATCTCTGTTTCTAACATTCATTACAGCAAACCCCAAGATCCACTTTCTTTAGTTCTGGGCATTTCTTCAAGTACATCTTCTTCTCCTACCCCACGTCCTCAGTCGCTGGAATCCTTCCCAACGACATAGACCTGCTTAATTGACCCAGGACAGGATCTATGGAAGTCAATAGTCCTTCCTTGAATAAAGAAATTAAAGAAAAAAGACGTGGTTGAAAACAGAAGAGCTCTCCATCAAATTCGCCTACACATAAATAGAAATGGTCGTTTTGATATAATGAAACTGTCGAGGTCTACATTGTAATTTTGATTACATCAAAGCACTGATTGCTTCCTGCCATCCTGTATGTCTTTTCTTTGAGGAAACCTTTCTGACAACTGGTAATACAGTCATCATTCTGCAGTTGTTGTACATAAATGAGAAGTTGTATGATGGACGAGTGCATGGAAGGGTGACACTGTTGGTTGATCAGCATGTGCCTACCCTGTCTTTGCCACTTGACACAGCCTTGGAGACCGAAGCCATCCGTGTTTCCTTGCGTCGTACCATCACTGTTTGTTCTCTCTACCTGTCGTTTGGAGAGACCTATGATCAATCAGACCTTGATGCTCTTGTTGAACAGTTGTCATTTCCATTTTTAATCCTGGGGGACTTTAATGGACGTAATCCCCTCTAAGGAGGTGGTACTGGTATTGATTGGAAGGATCACTCATTAGAACTATGGTCTCAGATCACAACCTTTCTCTTTTCAGTATTGGTTCTTATACTTATTTTCATGCACCTAGCCAGTCTTTTACTGTTATTAATCTCTCAGTTTGCTCCTCTTCACTATTATTCCACTTTTCATGGAGATTTCACGAGGCAGTGATCATTTTCCTATCCGATCCGTGTGTCCTGGTAAAAGTTGGATCCAGCCAACTGGCCCACTTTTACTGCTCTCGAAAAACTTAATTCTGCCAACATTTATAAGCCATCAATAGACGACTGTGTGGCAGAAGTGACTGAATGTATTATCCATGTAGCTGCTCAATATATTCCTAAAACCTCGACACGTTTTTCATGATACTCTCGTCCGTGGTGGAATCTTGCTTGCCACATGACGTGGAAGGCTCCAAAACGGGTCTGGAGCACTTTTCGTAGGTATCCCACACTTTCGTACTGCAACACTTTCCAGCAGGCCAGTACACATGCTCGATGGGTAAGACATCAAAGCTAGAAGAAACCTTGGATTAAGTTCATAGCCAGCATCTCTTCTACCAGCAGTTCCAAAGTCATATGGGACAAGAGTCGAAAGTATAAAGGTCAGCTTACAGTCAAAGATAAGCCCCAAGAACTTTGTGTCAGAAAACAAAATTCAGTTGAAAACAATCAGTAGAACAGCAAGAAATAGTTAGCACAGCATCTCAAATAAATATCATCAGGTCTGACTGATGTACTGCTAGACCGATGAAGAACAAATTTGAGTTCCGCCAGTGTAAAGAGACGATTATAGTCATCGAGATGATCAGCCTGAAAGGAAAGAGGTGATTGCTCTGCTTGAGTCTTGATGGCTAAGAAAGTTGGGAACAAAGCAGAAGTACTAGATACCCGGCAAAAGTTTTCACCGAGAGTATCGGAGTTGCTCTGGGTATCAGCTACTTCCTGGCCATCAGTGAGCAATATAATTCTGTTTCTCTTTTGATCTTGCTCTTTCTTAGCCATCAAGACTCAAGCAGAGCAATCACCTCCTTCCTTTCAGGATGATCATCTCTATGACTATAATCGTCTCTTTACAATGGCGGAACTCAAATTTGTTCTTCATCGGTCTGGCAGTACATCAGTCAGACCTGATGATATTTATTATGAGATGCTGTGCCAACTATTTCTTGCTGTTTTACTGATTGTTTTCAACTGAATTTTGTTTTCTGACACAAAGTTCTTGGGGCTTATCTTTGACTGTAAGCTGACCTTTATACCACTCATCAAGTCAAATGTAAATGAGCACTGAACATCTTTTGTGTCCTCTCTTCCACCACTTGGTGAGTTGATCGATATTCTATGCTAAAAATATATCGTGTTCTTATTGAATCAAAACTAGACTATGGATCACTGGTCTATGGCTCTGCCAGGACCTCGGCCTCGAATATGCTGGACCCCATTCATCTTCATGGACTTCAGCTCTGTACTGGGGCTTTTTGCACTTCCTCAGTCCAGAGCTTGTTCACAGCCTCATGAGTCTCCTCTACACCTCCGCCGTTTGCAACTTTTTACTGTATGCTTCGAAACATAACTCCTCACCACAGCATCCCACCTGGGGTTGTGTTTTGCTTCCTCAGTGCGCCATGCTTTTGCAGAACAGACGATCTGCCATTGTTCCTTATGACCTTCATATCGAGGCACAGTTGGATGAATTGGATCTGTCCTTGGATAACATTGCTGTATTCATTGGTCAGCCCATCCCATCATGGCTCATAACAACCCCCAAATGTGAACTTTCATTTAGTCACCTGAGAAAAGCAGATACTCCCGATTGAAAGTACCATCTTTTATTTGCTGAACATCTTTCAAACCAACCTTCCTTTATTTATTTATACGAATGCTTCGTAATCAGGGCTCTGCTATGATTTATTGTGGTTTAGTGGTTACGCACAGAATTCTCTGTACAGTTTCTGTGTTCACTACTGAACTGCATGCCATTTTTCTTGCACTGGATCACATAGAAGCTGACCAGTACTCAAATTGCACTATTTATACTGACTCGCTTAGTTCTCTACTGGACCTGGAATCGCTTTACGTCAGTTCTCTCACAATTCTCGCCCTGATTCAAAACCGACTGGCCAATTTTTCTTTAACATGGACTTCTATATAGCTCTTCTGAATATCAGGCCATGTTGGTATTCACGGGAACGAGCTCGCTAACATCGCAGCTAAGACTGTCTGCTCTGGCACTATTACTGCTGTGCCAGCTCCATACATGAACAATGGTCCAGTATTCAAGGCTCAGCTCCGTTCTAATTGGCAGTCGACTTGTAGTGAGCAACGGAAAACAAGCTTTTCCAAATAAAACCCTCTAATAGACTTTGGCCGTCTTGTTTCCGTAAGGATCGGAAAGAGGAAGTTGTCCTAACTAGACTACGTATTGGCCACAGTTTTTTAACTCATCGATTACCTTTACCGGGGTCTGATGCACCAGTGTGTTGTTTGTGTAACACTCAGGTCACATTTTGCTGTCTTGACGTCGTTACGATTCTCAACGACGGCACCGTTTTAGACATGTTTTGTTCTAAAGTTTATCCATAACGTTGGACAGTTTCATTAATGATGGTGACACTGTCCACCTTAGTAGTGTTTTTAGGTTTTTAAAGGTCATTTATTTTCAATGATATTTAAGTTTTTACTTCATAAATTAGACTTTTTTGATATGAATTCTTTTTACGAATTAAAGTACAAATAGTTTGATACGAAATTAGAAAATGGCCGTGACATCAAATAATTCGAAACCAGGACTAGAAAGACCAACTTCAGGTGATTAACGCTGATGTTAAAATAATTAAAATTATGTTACAAAAAGTCTTTTAAAATTTGTATTACTTTATTTTCTGAAAACGGCCGTGACGTCAAATAACTCGAAACCAGGACTGGACAGGCCAACTTCAAGTGACTAACGCTGATGTTTGAACCTACTCATTAGTCATCCTGGTGAGTTATGTGAATTATGCTAAAGGAAGTCCTTTACAACATGTATTACTGTAGTTCTTCTCTTACTGCTGTAAACTAGATATAAAAATTGGATTTAATGCTATTTATGTTTTTAATTCAAAAATTAAACTTTGTTTTGTTTTACCTTAATTTACTTTTATGAATTTTAATAATTTTACTTTAATTTTTATCAGATATTTGGCGCAGATAACCTAGTTGCTTTGCGCCATAAAACGACAAACCAACCAACCAAAACATAATATTCATCACGTCAAAGACATAGTATTATTCAGGTTTACACAGATGAAAATGAAAATATTTATAGGGAAAACAAAGTAACAACTAGCTCAGCAGCGTCAAGTCTGAACTAATTTTCAAGTGACAGACACAAACATAATACAGGCTTACCTGATGACTGTCATCAGGTAAAGCTGAACGTTACTTAATAAATTTTAAACAAGGAATATTATTATTAATTATTTGAAAATTAACTTCATGACAAGTTTTTAAAAAATTACACGTCTGATCTAGTTCATTGTAACAATGTAACAAATTTATTCATGCAATCTATTTATTGTGATTGTACTTAAGTGTATATGTTTTTATGTAACGTGCTAAGTTATGTATACCAATTCTGTTTTGTAATTTCCAAATATCCTTTATAGCTGGTCTGCTTGAAACTATACAGCAAAATCACGAAACGTTTCAATATATTCAGATGTATTGGATAAGGTAATGAACAGAATGTACTTTCCGCTAAACATGAAATTTGCATATGTTAGATCACTTCATTTAGAATATTCTGGAACTAGGACAATTCACATTAGACATAAACAGGCGATATGATGTTGTAACATGATAAACAGTTGTTTCTGCTTTGTCTAATCGATAAACAGATAAACAGATCTTGTGCTTTGATTCGAAAGTGAATTATTTGTTCATACTGTGTCATGTGGAACATTGTAAAATAGAAAATCGTGATCCCAAATTATAGCTGATTAAATATAATATATTTTTTTCTATGTAAAATATTATGTTTATATATAAATATGTAAAATCAAACTAAAAATGTGATCTACATTTTGATCAAGGTTCTTAGAAATATATTTTAATTTAAACGACTATTTCGTTATGCCATTAATAAAATGTTAATGTTTTATTTTCAATATTATATATATTTTATTGTTTAAAAACCTCAGGTAACCTTAAGTGAAACTTTTAATGTGATTATAAGAGTAATCCATTATTATATAAAACATTAGAAAATTTAATCATACTTTCCATTTCCGTTCTACGTCACATGCAAGATGAGTCAGCAATAAATTTCTATCCGTTGTTATGGTAACGACTAATGCTTAAGATTAATTGATCGTCATAATATCATGTGCAGCCGACTCACGTGTCAACAGAACTTTTTTGTGAAGAAAAACAATCGAGTTCTCTTAGAAGGTTACTTTACATTTGTTTTCCTTGATTTTTGTTAATCAAAATTTATATTTTGGGTTCTTGATAAAACGGTTTCATTGTTTGCATGATTTTTGATATTTTACGTATCACTAGATGCATGAATATTTAAGGTGCACAATATCAGTAACTACATCGTTTTCACGTGATTTTCGAACGCAGTATATTTCAACATGGAAACTTCTATGTAAAGTCTTCAGCGGTTTTTGTCAACATATTCTACAATTCCTGATCATATAATACATGTTGAAATAAATTATAAACAGTAATGAAGTGCAATTTAACTTTACAGGGTACGCTGTTCATAAATAGTACGTTATCAACATTGTATCTAACTTTAATGTGAACTTTATTAAATATGTACTCACGTTCGCTTTGATCTGCATCTTTATGCATTGTCCAGCCTACTGAAGTTAAGAGTTTTATACTTCAATTAAAAAAAACAAGTCGATTGTTTTCGTCATCATTCATTACACATGTCTAACATCGCATGCATAAAATAATAATTTAGACTTAAAAATAAGATAAACGCCAGCTGTTATGTGCAATATCCAATAGGAGAGCGTTACAAGTGAACAAAGCTTTTCATCACTCGTTGATGTAAAAGAAAAGTCGTAGCGTGGAAAAATATCAACTATAAATTTGTATTATAATAATTAATTACTAAGTTATTTAATATCTCTAGTAATGTTTCTGTAATATTAGTGGTGCCCTACTAATATTTGATAGCCTCCTGTGCGACTATTTATTCGGCAACTTCTGCCACATCTTTTACTTAAGATGCTATATATCACTAAATGTTAGTTACCAAGCTTTTGACAGAATTCGTCTTTGTCTTTAATTTTAATATCTATACCACAGTACAGAACTCTACACGCGAATGTTTTGTAAATCCTGAAGGCATTGCTCTCATATTTCTATATTTCGAATCTGGTAAACATGCACGATCAGTCGTTGGATGTCTAAATTATACATACTAAGAAGTTTACTTACAATGTACTTTCCAGTTAAGCTGTCATCTTTTGGCATTACTGACATCTCTGACGTCACGTGAGGCGTTTTGCATTATTTGCTGACGAAAAGGCATAAACTAAAGTTTCATTTTCCCCTGAAATAAACTTCTAATTTGTGTCTTACTTTATGTTTTAATATTTTAAGGTCTACTGCATAAATGTATTGAATTTTAGAACTTAATCCTTCATATTGTTGACAGAAGCAGCTATTATTTTCATTTTGGTGTGTCCCACTTCAATGCACAGACTCAGTAATGCACTTCTCTATGAAACACTACCCATCACACAGGTGTGTATGCCATCATCGTTTTGTTTAGTGTCTGGCAAATCAAAGATAACAAGTGTGATAACCCTACCTTCATAACAAGTGTGATAACCCTACCTTCATAACAAGTGTGATAACCCTACCTTCATTTCATCACAAGGATACATTTTCTCAACTTTTAAATACTTTTGATACACTTTGTAGTGTTCTAATTAATAGCGACCCACGTCAGTTCTAACTATTTTCCAAACTTGCACCATCCATCTGACAAAAAAATGTAATTTTCCTTATTGTACACGTTGCCATCACAAGAATTAACCACGGATCTCTACGAGTATGATATAGAGTGGCCCAAAACTACCTTTCTTATTTTAAAATTTAATAATTATATGTTTCAAGAAATACTAACATTAAGTTTTCAACATCTTGCAACCCAACTCAAACATTTTTTTTATGCCAATAGACTTCTACGCGTGCAACGTTAGTAGTTCTTAGCACGCCTAACCGATATTCGATTTTAGTCCACGTTCACTACAACATATCTACAGTTGCGGTGGTGACAACATTTGTCATTCTAGTCTTTAGCTTCACGATGTTTACTATAGTTGTGCGATACACGATGTTCTTAACATACCCCCAAATGAAGAAGTCTAATAGAGTAATGTCCGGCAAATGTGGAGGCCACAGATTTAGCTCACCCCGAACAATCTATCATCACAGTGAGAGTTTTTAGCATGGTTGGAATTTTACGGGGTAGCACTACTCACCAGAATGCAAAAAACATGACAATAAAAAACTGTTTGAGTTGAGGTACATAATTCTAAAAAGTTCATGATTGTATTTCTTTAGTTTTTAATTATTATATATCAAAATGGAAAATATAATTGAGGACCACCCCCTATATTAGATCAATTTATTCCAAGTATTCTCAAACAATCTTTCGTCTCACAAAACAGATAACTTTCCAGACTTCAACTTTGAACTTCAAAATTAGTATAAAGATTTTGAAATTCTTTTATTCCTAAGTGAAATATTTTCAACATTATGAATACCAGGATAAAGTCAATAACAGCGTACATTTTTTGATATGCTTTTGAAGTATTCATGATATAGTTGTGTTTGTTTCTCCAAACTAAATTATGCTTAACATTAAAATAATCTTTGTATGTTTTAAGGTGTTACTACGTGTCTTAAAACAGTGTCCTTAGCTTAATGATGCACCAGTGTGTGGTCTGTTACGACTCTCAACGACAGCAGCGTTTTAGACACGTTTTACCCCTGACGCTGGACAATGTCATTTGCGAAAGTGACACTGTTTGTTTATTTGTTTGTTTTGAATTTCGCGCAAAGCTACTCGAGGGCTATCTGCGCTAGCCGTCACTAATTTAGCAATGTAAGACTAGAGGGAAGGCAGCTAGTCATCCCCACCCACCGCCAGCTCTTGAGCTACTCTTTTACCAACGAATAGTGGGATTGACCATCACATTATAACGTCCCCATGGCTAAAAGGGCGGGCGTGTTTGGTGCAACTGGTATTCGATCCAGCGATCCTCGGATTAGGAGTCGAACGCCTTAACACGCTTAGCCATGCCGGGTCAAGTGACACTGTCCACCTTACAAATGGTTTTAGTTTTTTAAGGGCCATTGACCTTTCTTAACGTTATTTAACCATTTAACCCAAAAACTGGACTTTTGCATAATATGAATACATTACGCTTTTAAATAACTGTTTGCAAAAGAAATACCATATAACATTTTGTAAAGTTTCACTTTGTGTAACTCTAAACGATCCTGTAATACGTAACAGTTCATTTTCGATCACGTTTTGTCTTGCACAATATTTCAAAGCTTCAGCACGTGACTGTTACTTGATGAGAATAAAGAAATGAGATCCATGCGAAGTTGAAGACTGCACATGCCCAGAAAGGCTGTTTCATATTTTTAAAACATTGCTGTTCTAATAGGTTTGTCAGATTAGTTGTGTTTTCACCATTAAGGCGTTCTGAGGCGGATAGCGGAGTTTATGCACGCTTTAACTATTGTGTAACGCGTATCACAAAATACCCGCGAACTGAATAAACCGGTCCTGTTCCGACAAAGAATTGAGGTTTGTGTAGTTCTCTGTGTGAACGTCACTCAGACTTGCAAACTGTTTATTGTTGTTATTGCGGGCGAGACATTTTCTCTAGAAACTGAGTAGACTTTACATTGGTGTAGATTGTCTGATCGCAAGGCGTAGCTATAACATCACACCAATGGAATTTGGCGTTTCTTTTTAAAGCATTCATTAACTTTGTACACATATACGTGGAGTATTACTATCCTAGAGAACTTTTATCATTAAGGACATTCATTCTAACCTGATATTTTGTCTCTCGTTATTTTCATTCGCTGAAATCCGTCAGAGTTGAGGGATTTTACAGGTAAGAGAAATATTAAGAAAATATTGTTTTTAAGTATATTAAAAATGTGTTGAAAATTTATTATTAAAACGAAGTTAATTACCATTAATAATAAACAGTGACTTTACCTTTTGAAAAGTAGAGGAAATGTTCACTATATAAAAGTATTTTGTTTTTCAGGTTTCTTGAACTGTAACGTAAGGTGTTCAGTATACGTACATTCTAAGTTTGTTTGTTTTTGAATTTCGCGCAAAGCTACACAAGGCTATCTGTGCTAGCCGTCCCTAATTTAACAGTGTAAGACTAGAGGGAAGGCAGCTAGTCATCACCACCCACCGCTAACTCTTGAGCTACTCTTTTACCAACGAATATTGGGATTAACTATAACATTATAACGCCCCCACGGCTGAAAGGGCGAGCATGTTTGGCGCGACGGGGATGCAAACCCGCGACCCTCAGATTACGAGTTGCACGCCTTCTAAGTTTTGTGAAAAACTATTATTCTTACTTCGTACATTGTTATTATATAAATTGGAAAACTCCTTAGAAAGTATATCATTCATTTGTTTTCACTTTTCAAGAGTATACATTTCCGAAATTATGCAAGATTTCTTTTTTCTGTTCCCAAAGGTAGCTGCTTATTAATGATATGTAAATTATTCCATGGTTTAAAATATCCTTGGTAAAATACTGTACATAAATCAAACTACATGGAACTGAAATTTCATTCTGTCAAAAAAAAAAAAAAGCTGTTTATTCGAATATTCGATTCGCAAAGTCGATAAACATTCTTTAATGATGTATTATTTGTAGCTTGCACGTCAGCATTTCAACACGATTGCGGCATCACTAGTAAGTCCGTTTGGTGGTTGACTCCAGTTTCAGGTTATTTTTATTTTGCACGTGTAAACACTGCTGTAGTTAACTGTTGCAATACTGCGTAATCTGTGAGGGTATTATAAATAAGTCCTTGAGTAAGGTAGGAACGACACCAGGAAAACAAAACAACATTTCGATTTTTAACTGGATATAAGAACGTTTTTTCAACTGTTTGAGCATTTCTATCCTAAATATTTTATTTTGCTTTTTTGAAGTATTCATTTTTTACATATTAACACAGGCAAGTTTTGTAACTATTTGCACCTCTCCATTCATTCCTAATTTGCCTCTGAAGTTCAAAGGTCCACCTTTCGAAGCGCTCAGGTTATAAGGTTTTCATTCATTTCTATTAAGGCTCCTTAATCCTGCGTGTTTTTGTAACATAACTAAAGTATATATCTATTAATAATTGCATATTGACAATCCATCTTCGTTATCGCATTCAGACGATTTTTTTCTGAAGATGAAAAACAATTGTTTAAAGAAGTACTGAGTATTTCAGTACTCTTCCATATTAATAATTAATGTAAAAGTTGGTATATTTTGTAATTCATTGTACTTAACGAAGATTTCAACAGTTGTTGATGGAAGTATGACAATTGTTAAAATAATAATCGAAATCGTACTGTTGTTAACTTCATAATTATTACAATCAAGATAATATATAAAAGAATAATGTGCTTATTATTGGATTAATTTCATGTTTTTTGTAGCTCTGCTGTTTTTAATCCAGTAGAACATGTGAAGTTTATTTTAGAATATGGGTATATGTGTTCATCTTGTTGAGGTATTACACTATTTTGTGTTACATATAATAACGGTGAAAACAAGATAATTTTCCTGTTTTCATAACGTTTTAAATTGTTATTTGCTTTGAACGCTATACCGTAAGGCTGTAATTTCTTAATGTCGTTATTAGTAAAGGTTTAGTTGTCGTTATGAAATTAGCCTAATAGTGAGTGAACGCTAAAGAAACCTTACAGTACATGGTTTCTACATTGACATGTTTAATACGCCGACTTCTTTTATAATTTCAATTTAGAAACATTTCATTCATAAATGTAAGTCTCATTAGCTTGTTTAGATGATACATTTTTCAACACACAAAATTCTTTATCGTCAGTTGTGGGTTTCAGTCTCAGTTTATCTGTAAAGCGAGCGTATATTCGTAAATTAATGTTCCTCATTTATGTATTTTCTATACACGATGTTCGTAGTAGGTTAGCTGGTTTATTCACAAAATTTTTACTCATTGGGAACAATAACTATTGCAATACTCGATTCTTTATTTTCCCGTTACCTTCTGCTTGCTTGGCCCAGCATGGCCAGGTGGTTAAGGCAATCGACTCGTAATCCGAGGGTCACGGGTTCGAATCCCCGTCACATCAAATATGCTCCTCTTTTCAGCCGTGGGGCATTATAATGTGACGGTCAATCCCATTATTCGTTGGTGAAAGAGTAGCCCAAGAGTTGGCGGAGGGTGGTAATAACTAGCTGCCTTCCCTTTAGTCTTACACTGCTAAATTAGGGACGGCTAACGCAGATAGCCCTTGTGTACTTTGCGCGAAATTCAAAATAAACCAAAACCAGTCTACTTATTGAGACGATTTTTGTAAAGAGAACCCCCTAAATCTAATATTAATATTCCGTGAATATTCCGCAACTCGTCAGACATGACTCAAGTGTCTTATTTTCCATATATGCTATTATATGGTGTGGTTTGTGATTTGAAAGACTTTTTTTTAGGTTAGACTACCATACACTTTATACATTTCAACTCTGTTGTACTTTAGATTTTGTACATTATTCTGAAATTACCCTATTTTACACATTCTTCTGAAGTTATCTATATTACACATTACTCTAAGGTTAGGCTACTTTAAACATTGTTCCTAGGTTAGCTTATCCTACATTTTTAACATTGTTACAAAGTTAACTTTGCACATTAATATGAGGTTAGACTACATCTACTTTACATATTGTTCTTAAGTTAGCCTACTGCACACTTTAGATTATATAGAGGTTTCTGAGGTTAAGTTTCTTTATACTTCACACAGTGTTCTTCTAAAGTTAAATTAATTTACACATAATTGTGACGTTACAGCACCTTATACATTGTTTAGGTGTTATCCTACCATACAGTTTACACACTTATCTAGGAGTAAACAACTGTAAAAAAATATACAACAATATAGCCGCCCACCAGTTAGTTTTGTAGTGTTTGCATTTAGAAATTGAGATAAGGGAGGAAAATGTATACATGATTTTATATAACCTACTGTTTCAAGAAAAATAGCGCAAGCTACAAGAAAGATTGAGATTTCTTTACAGTTGACGGACCGGCATGGCCAGATGGGTTAAGGCGTTCGACTCGTAATCTGAGAGTCGCGGGTTCGAATCCCAATCGCATCAAACATGCTTGCTCTTTCAGCCGTGGGGGCGTTATAATGTTACGGTCAATCCCACTATTCGTTGATAAAAGAGTAGCCCAAGAGTTGGCGGTGGATGGTGATGACTAGCTGCCTTCACTCTGGTCTTACACTACTAAATTAGGGACGACTAGCGGAAATAGCTCTTGAGTAGCTTTACGCGAAATTAAAAAAAATAAAACAAACTTTCCGGTTGAAAACTTAATTTTTAGAAATCTATACCATTGTGCGAATATTTTATCTAAACATTCCTAAACTGATGTATATCATCTTTGTAAAATTTTCGTCGCGTTAAAGCAGTTTACTTGATGGTGGATCACTTTTTAAAAAGATATTATTATAGTTTTGCGGTACAGGTTTAGGATCAATTATCCATTCACAATAATTTATAGATAAACAAATTATTGTAAATATTGTTCATTTATAGGACCAACCAAGATATATACCAAGATTTATAAATGTCAGAAAACCTAATACTTATAAGAGCAAAAGAAAATAAAACTATAAATTTAGCTTTTCTTTCTATAAATACATTTTTAAAATCGTTTTGAAGGTCTTTTACCAAATCCTACAACAAATATAACATTGAAGTAGATTCAATACACATGAAAGAGCTCGATTTATGTCTACTTCAAAAAAGTTTTTCTCATTTCGTTAAAAGGGATTTTTAAAACGTAAGATGACAAAAGCTCTTTCAAAATCGCGACGCTGTAGTATGTTACCATTTAACGCTTATTTAACAAAGAGGATTTATTTTAAAATTTCATTTCATTTTCTATAGCAATTTTACTACATTTAAATATACTAATCAGTTTATGTCATTGATATTAAAACGTGGAACCATCACGAATGCTAATTATTCCGTACATCAAGTATGATTCCCTTTTTCACTGTTTTTCAGATCGAAGCCATTTATTTAGTATCATGATGATGGTAAAGAACGAGCCTTCAACAAAACAGCCTCGTCTTCAGGGAAATCCAACCCCGCAGTTTTTCCAAAGAGAAATGGTTTTCGTTCCTGATGTTGTAACCTCTTTTCCCCACTTTCCTAGCCAGACCGAAGATTGGGCAAACCATATCAATGTGCCAGTCAATCTGACACCACAACTAAAATCCTTAAATCTCTTTTCTGAAAGGAAACAACGTGAGTTTATTCCGGACTCCAAAAAGGACGACAGCTACTGGGACAGACGAAGAAGGAATAATGAGGCAGCTAGAAGGTCACGCCAGAAACGTCGTTTAAATGATTTGGTGCTTGAAAGCAAAGTATTGGAGTTGACTAAGGAAAATATCATCCTAAGAGCCGAGTTAGGAGCTATTAGAGACCGTTATTGTATTTCAACGGAAACATTACCAAATCCTGATAAAGTACAGCTCACCTCCTGCGCTGAGGTACTTGACCAATGCTCTCTAGTTCCTAGCATTAATTCTACCAACGTCACTGACACGTCTACCTTTGTTAATGTTCAAGACATGCTCAGCTTAACATCTTGCCTTAATACCACGTCTAATCAGTCTAGTGCACAGTCAATCTCTGTGATGAGACCAGTTCCAAAAGTACCCAGTGACAGTGATTGTGATTACATCACTAACAATGACACCACTCTTGCTTCTCTCCAATCAAACACTAACACATCTAACAACTGTCCAACTCTAAATCGTAGTTCATCTCTCCCTCCTCTAGCTTCACGAAGTCCTCCTGTTGACCAAGAGTCTGTTAGTTCTCCTAGTTCCTGGTCATCAATAGATGACAGTTCTCAAACTAGTACCAGCGGACATTCCCTTACTTCTTTCTCCCTACCTCATAAATTGAGACATAAGTTTCACCTCGGAGAGCGAGAAAAGCATCATAATTCACTTAGTCCAACAGATAGTGGTCGGAGTAGTAGACGTGATAGCAGCAGCACCCGAGAAGACCTATCTTCTATTTCTTCTGATGGGGACAGCACTGGAAGTAATGATAACCACAGTCTCAGTTCTACAGATATCAAGTTGAATAATCGGTCTCAAAGACGATCCACTCACAAGGATAATCGTCATTTACTACAAACTGAAAACTCTCAGCTCCGCTCCGAACTCCAAAGATTAGCCTCGGAAGTAGAAAACTTACTGGACGTAATGATTCAAGAAGGCAGTCAAATGGAGTCTGATGGTCAGCATCTTACTGAAGAACAGTACGCTATGTCACATGATTATCGTAACTAGAAATAATGTTGAGTTGATTTTAATTACTGACAAAATAAATAAAAAAAAAGGTTGTGGTTTCTTTGAAATTTCAATTGATAAGGATTCCCAGCTTGATCACCTTTTACTGCGCTCACCAACAAGAAATACCTAAAAAAATTCTCGAATTCAATAAATTTACTTCCATCCACTTTTTTACTGCTTTTCTTAATCCGGTTTACTACCACCAAATTGATTGCAGTAATTTTTAATTAGTTCAGTATCAGATCCGTGTATTGCGAAATATGATTTTCTTCAATCAAGTAAAATAATATTCCATATTTAAATATCTGAGTCATTTATGTATTATTGTGACTGTGTGAAATATTCAAGAGAAAGTTTTATTATCAACTTTTATATAAGAAAACAAATACACCTACCCTGCAAAAAAAGGTAGTTTTAAAAACAACATAAGTTATGTTCTCTGAAACACGAGTCTCGTGCTTCCATATCCATAAAATAAGTTCAAGATAAATATTGTTTGTGTTTCTCACAGCAAAGCCACATAGGGTTATCTGCTCAGCCCACTTCGAACCCTTGATATCAGCGTTGTAAATCCGAAGACATACCGGTGTACTAGCGGGGAACTCAAGATAAATATAATTTAGTGATTATGATTTAACAAAATGGAACACAACTACATTGGCTGACGTTCAATTTTGTGTTGACTTTATGTAATAGCATATAACGGTATTCATAAATATAGTATTTTCATAACATATATATTAAAATACTGCGGAAAAACAGTATTCTGAAAACTCGTCATCAGAACGTGGCTTCAGAACAATGTACTTGAGTAAATAATAATTTGAATTCAGTATCGCACACGCTGTTTGATAGCTCAAAGAATAAAAGTGTTTAAATCTACTACAAAAAAATTATACAATAATTCACACAAATTTGTTGTTGTTATCATTATTTAGAACACAAAGTTTTTCGCAAGTAGAACGGCCTTTAACATATTTATGTTCCCCATTTATTCTTTAAACGAATGTAACACGTATAATATTTTAACTTATATGTTTCCAAAGGTCAAAGCGAAGTTTTATCACTCAAACTGTCAGACCTTAAAAGAGGTTACCCTCCAGTTGCTCAGCGGTATGTCTGCGGACTTACAATGCTAAAACCCGGGTTTCGATACCCGTGGTGGGCAGAGCACAAATAGCCATTTGTGTAGCTTTGTGCTTAATTCAAAACAACAACTTAAAAGAGGTTTATCAGTAACTGTATGTTATTAAGCGTGTAATTTGTTTGAAAATGTTTAGTAAAGCACAATGGATGTTTGATTTGTTGTCTAATGTTTTACCAAAAACCTTAGCTTGTAATAAGCTTCTTGCCTCTTTTGTAAGTATATGACATTTTTCACTTGTTCAAAAATGATAAACAAAATGTACTAACACTTTAAACATTTAGTATAGTTCGTATACCTCTCACTTGTCGTGTAAGAAGTCCTCAGGTTCAATACCATTCGTGGGAAATCCTCGAAATGTATTTACAATTTAATCGCTCCTTGACACTACAACATGTGTTCCTTTAAATAAAGAAATAATGTGCGTGGCTACTGGTGTAAACACTGTCTTCATATAAGCTGTAAAAGTTATTATTTCTGAATAAAATAATTGTACTCTTATTTGTTCTACACAATTACTGACGTTAAAATCAAATTTTTCAAGAGAAAAATGAGCAAAAAACCGAATGTTAATCTTGCTTTCTTGTAGTGTTAGGACTAGAAGGTACTCATTTGGAAAGTTCTGTCTTGCGAACGTATAATAAATAATTTCTACTTTACTTGATTAAATTTAAAACAAACAAAAAATGCTAATATATAAGATAAAAGCTAAACTTGTGAGAGTGAGTGTTTTGCTGTTAACCACAGGGCGAACCAATGTACCCCTGTTACAGTAGGTATTGAAACCCAACTTTTAGTGTTATAAGCACTGAGATTTGCCTCTGAATGACTGGGGGCATCGGATAAGAAATGTTGAAAATGAATAATTTTTGGAAGCGTTTTTTATTTCTTTATTCGCCTTTCTATTATATTCGACACACAAATTTTAATCGTATAAAGACTATAAAATTGTAAGGTTTGGTTGTTTGGACTGTCTAAAACTTGCTGTTAAACCACATTAAAAATACAAAAGAATAATAAATCATGCCATCCTATATAAAGACATACTAAAGGTGCTGTAAGAGATGCCTGTAAATTTCTGTGTAATCGAACTGTTGACATGGATGCTGGGAAACCGTTATCCTCGTACACAGGATGGATTAATGAAGGGACCTCCTTTTTTGATGGCAACTACACTACAGGATTATTTTCAACATGCACAGTCGTCAGATACAGAATGATTGCATATGGCGACATATCCTGTAAGTAAATGATGTGGCTGGAGAATCATTTGAATATTACGTACTCGACTCCTGTATTAAAAACACCTAATACTAAATAGTTATGTTCATTGTTTATTTATTATTTCGCTATGCATGTCATGCGAAAGATTATGTTACTTTTAAGAGTATGTTTGCTGTACTTCAAAGGAGTTGCTTATAAAGCATTTGTCCATTTAAATAACTTATTTTTTCGAAAGAATAAAAGTAAACAATATATACAGGTTTGTATTTACTATATAACAGAAGAAACATAAGTAAGACGTTTATGGGAGACATCTGTTAATTATATATACATATTAATAGTATAAATCCTGTTTGATCTTGTATCTTGCAAATGAACTAGAATATTGACATGCTGGTTAGATGCTTTATCTTGGAGAAGAACATACTTTAAATGGCATATAATCCATTAAATGTTGCATTGCGCATTTTTAATTTGCGATTTATTATCAATATTCTCACCTGTGAATTCGGCTGTACAAGAATTCAAGCCTAATGTATGTTCTGCATGTCATTAAAGGCGACTAAATCAACTCTTCTTTTTTCCCCCCACCGTTAACCGGCGTATAATTGTTGAGGGAATGAGTGTGATACCCATACAGGACTAAAGAAACACCTGTCAAAGGTTGACATTTAAATGAAACATAACCGATCATCAGATAAGAAGATGGTGTCTCGAAAAGAAAAGAAAAAATAAATATATGTCTACCCAACAGAAGTCAACAAAAAACCACTTCAGTGTCTTGTCAAGAAACATCATGGTGATGTGCGGATTACGCAATAAAGAAAATAACGCAAAGAGGATCTTTTCAGATTATGCTGTCTGTCGATCAGTCATGTTGCTTATACGTAACAAATAGTACCTGACTGTTATAAAACTGTTATCTACAATGAAGGCACCACCAAGATTGCCACATGGAATGTCAAAACAATTTACCACGGTAAAAAGCTAGGCAATGTAAAACATGAAATGAATAGGCTGAAGATTAACATCCTTGAAATGTGCGAAACAAGATGGAAGAATAGAGGAAACTTTTAAGCAGGTTATTTTAAAAGTATTTACTCAGGATGATAAAAACACAAAAAAGGAGCTGCAATAAACATATATAAGGTTCATTCAAAAATATCTTAAGTATTGAATTTTATCAAAAAGCGTTATATTTATTAAACTGGGAGAACAGCCTTTTGACACTTTTATCATTCAAGTGTATGCTCCAATATCATAAAGCAGTGAAGAGAAAATGACGAATTTTATGATATTCAAGAAAAGTCAAAAGTCCAATTGAAGACTCTAAAGGTGATAATTATGTTAGAAGATAGGACTGACGAGGACTGAAATCAAACAGAAGAAGAAGTAGTAAGATGTCACTGATTAGAACAAAGAAAGAGAGAGGAGAAAGATAAGTAAACTGGTGCAGAGTAAACAATCAGATAATTATGTTAGAAGATAGGACTGATGAGAACTGAAATCAAACAGAAGAAGAAGTAGTAAGATGTCACTGATTAGAACAAAGAAAGAGAGAGGAGAAAGATAAGTAAACTGGTGCAGAGTAAACAATCAGATAATTATGTTAAAAGATAGGACTGACAAGGACTGAAATCAAAGAGAAGAAGAAGTAGTAAGATGTCACTTGTTAGAACAAAGAAAGAGAGAGGAGAAAGATAAGTAAACTGGTGCAGAGTAAACAATCAGATAATTATGAACGTCTTGTTTAAATAACGTATTTAAACTAGAAAAAGTCCAAAATATAACATCCCTGACTGAACTGATAACATTACTTTAAATACGTGTGATTTTGAAATGCAGTTCAACAATCAAAATGTTATCTTTCAGCTGCTTGTGGAAGTGATCGCATCTCAGTCATATGCAAACGTATGGTAAAATAAGAAAAAATAAGAGACCTAAAATGAAATCAAAATTACAAATGAACAATTTGCATGACAAATTAGATATGAAAAACAAATATGAAAAACCTGTGACGAATAGGTTCGAAGTACTCGAATTTTATGACAACGTAAAATGTGAAATATGTAAAACAGTCATTTATTGAGATTGTTCAAAATGTCACACCACAAAGAGAAAAACAGCGTAAACACAAATGGATGGCTGTGGAGATTCTGAAAATAATGAGCGAAAGTCATAAAATATTTCAAAGACACAGTGATAGCTATAAGCAATTAGATGAGTATATCAATAACAAATGTGAGGAAGCAAACGAGACTGTAATTACAAGGTGAATGCGCAGAAAGAGGAACATCAAAATCTACAGACTCAGCACTGATGAACAATAATATAATAAATATTGTAGACCTCACTAGATGTACATCAAATGATGTCATAAGATCAAAGGATGAAATTTTAATCATAGAAAAAGGAGAAAGTTATGGAAAGATGCTCAGGATATACTGATGAACTTTTCCAAAAAACAGAGGTGAAAACCTAGCAATCAGGAAAACATAGATGGCTCAAAGATTTTAAAATCAAATGTGAAAGTTGCAATCGAGAAAATAATAGGGAAGAAGGCAACAGGATTAGATGGTACAGCAATTAAAATTATTCAAGAATTGGGCAAGTCAGGCATCGGAAAACTATCCGAAAAGATAAATGAACTATATAATAATGGCGAAATTTCGGGAGATATAAGCAGGTTAATTTTCATATCACTACCAAAGAAACCTGGCACAGCTGAATACGAATTACACTGCACCATAAGTCTTATAGATTGCATTATATAACTGTAACGGATATCATTATGTTAGCGACTCGAAGAAATTTGCAAAGAACAATGTAGATTAGTAAAAGACATTGAAACTAGAACTGCAATATTCATTCTAAAAAAGGCTTTCTGAACGAACCATTGATAAAGAGAAAGCACAAAGCATTCGATAGAAATAAACACGAGTAACTGTTATAAATCCTCCAAGAAAAAAATTTAAAAAATAATTGACATGGCATTATAGAGAATGTGGCTGAATATGAGCATTATAGTAAAAGATAGAATATATCGATTGAAACCAAGCTAAGAGTGTTTTATTTTACGTATATCCTGTATTTTAGATCTAGTAGTGAGTTTTGGATAATTTTACTAACCTTGAAAAGGAGACTACAAGTGACTAATTGAAGTGCAATTTTACAGCAAAATATTGAGAACATAATTAACTGATCATGTGACAAATAATAGCGTACCGAAAAGAGAAGAAACACAGAGAAATATGATAACAACAACTAGATGAAGACAACTCCAATCTCTGGGTCACATAATGATGAAAGACAATCTAAAAAAATTGGAGTAATAAGAAATATTCAAGGTAAACGAAATAGAAGTTGATTTAAATTAATTTATGTTAAACGTCTCATTCAATGGATGAAGCAGTGAACAATATTGTTGAAACACTGAGCATTGTAGTGTCGAAGAGTTTTATGCAGTGTTTTCATATACGTTTTTAAATGTGTGATAGCATAACACGATAACCAAGGAGTGATCACTTCATAAGAACTTCGTGCTTTCAGTTGATAATTTAACTCTAGAAGAATTATCGTGCGTATTACCACAAATTAGTCATTCTTACTATTTATGTTTTTCTAATAATACCAGCGTCGTTAATGAAATATCTTTTTCAAAGTTTTCGTGGAACATGGCACACCTTTTACTTTTCAATACACGATATTATAATTTATTTGTTTAAATCTGGTCTGTTATTTACTGAGTGTTCACATTCACCACACTGAAAGAGATATGTTTTATTTTTGCAAAGTTAAGTAACTTATTCCAAACACATAGAGTACGAAGATAAAATAGAATAGTGATAAGATGTACAATTAAGCATTTCTTACCTACAAAAACATGCAGGTTGCTCACTTTCTTAGCTTCACTGCTCATTTTAATATCCAGGCCCCAAAAGGCTAAAACATAATAAATATTTGAAGCTTCAAACAAGCTCAAATAGAGATGTTGTCCTACTAGAGTATTAAAAGTGAGAGTTGCTTATAAATACATAAATATAACCACATAGCGATCTAACCATAAAACCTTGAAATAGCAGAACATGAACCTTAAGCTTTGCAAACACAGCCCAAAAGAGTGGACCTTGTTTTTACAACCACGGGTTCTGAACAATATGAAGGCAAATATGAAAACATATAAACATGTATGTCTTTTCTTCAAAACGTCGTTTAAAGAGTTATATAAACAGATGCTTCTCCTACTATTATTCTGCTAAATGTTCACCATTTATAAACACTGTTTCAGGTGATTTAGTTTTGAATTTCTCCAGTCTTACAAATTTAGTGTTTATACGTCTCTTCCATCAACTAATTTACTAAAATAAAAGAATATCTGCAGAATCTGGCGAGTATGACGTCATGGGATTTCTTAGATTCTAATGACGTAAAGAGAACGTTTCATACTGAACATAACGTAATTCAGTTTGATAACTTAAATGAGTCTAATATTACTTAAATTAAGGCTATCAATCACATAATTCGTCATATTTTTCTACTTATCTTTTGATTCCATTTTGGTTTGGATTATTTTAATAAAGATAACACTGTTCAAAATAATTGAAATAGTGAACTCCATTGTTCTATTTTCTCATAGATAGTTTTATCCTTACTAACAAAGATAATTTGTCATGATTGATAATGAAAAAAACTCAATTGAATACTGTCAAGCTATTTTATTAGGATTCCTTAAATACACAAAAACACTTATGCACATGCGTATTTGCATAATGCTCTATGTACTGACTTACTGAAAATTAATATCATTATTCTATGTTTCAGGCGACATCTCGAGCCCTATGAATGCAGAAATGTAATCAAAACATAAACATAGTAAGTCTGAAAGCCAACTCTAATGTTGTGCTTTTCTCTGAATTTCCAATGAGTAAGATATTATGTACCCATTTAATATGACATTCATTATTAAAGACAGTATTTCTGAAAAAAAAAATTCTCACCAGAATTATGAACAGAAGAAATAGAATAGGAATAAGTTTCTCTCTAGGAAATACTCTGACCGCCACGTGGTTGTTATTGATTAACAGAAACAACGATTAGACAGGCATGTAAAGTAAGAAATACATTAAGCTACATTCCGCTCGACCTGTTACCATAATTTCAGTCAGTATTTGTCTACTTCCATTTCTAACATTACAAAACTTGCTATATGACATCCAATAACTATTTTGATGACTAGATATTCTTCATATGCGAATAGGAGATCACGACATCGGTATGTTTAAAAGCACGTAATAAGTCGCTTTTTATATTTTTTCTGCACTAATGTCAAAACAAAAATCATATGAAATCATGATCCCGCTAGAGACATTGCTAACTGCTGAAGGTGGTCTAATTGTGGAAAGAACGTTTTCCTGACACTACATGACTTCTATAATCACTTAGCAGCAAATAAAATTCAATGTGTATCTGATCATGTTTAACAAATCATGTTAACTCCAAAATATTACTTTGTTATACAGATGAACAATGTCTAATCCAAGAATATGATGAAATAATGCAGTGTAATCCAGGTCGATAATGTAATACCTCACCCTGTTCGTGCTGTTCAGAACTAGTAAAAAGAACGTGTTTGTGTCATAAGTCATATTATACATGTAAAACACAACCATGAAAGCTCTATCCAATTTAGATAAACTTGAATATCTCGTTCACTACTATCATTCTCTCTCAACAATAGTAATCTAATGATAGCCCATACTTCTTGACGCATGGACTATGCTCGAACTACGCAGCTTCTGGTGTCAACAGTTGTAAGCTAATTGTAGCCTATACTTCCTGATACATTGGTTATGATCGAGCTATACAGATTTTGGTGCGAACAATCATGACCTTATTGTACACCATTACATAACATAATGTTTAGATACAACAATAGACCTGTTAGTTCATCTTGTCTATCCCATCATCTAAGCCAAACTAAAACTATTGAATAAATACATTTTAAAAAACATTCCTTTAAACTCACTCTAATTTACTGCCTCCACAACGTTCCAAGGCAATCAGTTCCATAAACTAACCATCCAATTTGAAAAATAAAATGTCTTAGCTGAAGAAGACTTCTATCTTGCCTAAATTTATATTTTGTTCTATAGTTCTATACTTCTCTTTTTTAAATAAAAACTATTGATGCATCAACACTATTAATTCCTTCTACAATCTTAAAACTTCAATAAAATCTCCTCTAACTCTTCTTTTGTGAACAGAAACCGATTTTAAGGATTTCATTCTCTCTGCATGTGATACCCTTATTACAGGTACTGATCTAGTAACCCTTGTTTCAACTCTTTCCAACAATTCAATCATTTCCTAAGGTAAGGGATCCCAAAACTGAACACTGCACTCCAAATGTGGCCCAACCAATGACCCATACAATGAAGTTATAACCTCTTTGGACTTTTATTCAATATTTCGGTAGATACAGCCTAAAATGCTGTTTGCCCTACCTTTAGGAACAGCACACCGAGATCCTTTCCTTTCATGACACTGTTAAGGCTATTCCCATCTAAATTGTGATAACCCACACGCAATATATTGCATTTGTCATAATTAAAACCATCTGTTATTTACTTGTCCAACTCACTAACTGACTTAAATTCTTTTATACAGCAGCAGTATCCTCTTCACAGTCACCAACATCCAAGACCTCGATATCATCAGTAAATTTATGTAATTTATGGAATATTTTTTCATCTATGTCATTCATGTAAGTTTATAAAATCAATAGTTGTAAGACTGAGCACTGAGGTCACCACTTGCAAAATTAATCCAGATTGACTGGACTCCATTTATATCAAGCCTCTGCTTTCTTCCATCAAACCATTCTTTTATCTTTCTAGTTAACCTATATCCCACGCCTAGAGATATAAGTTTCTTTAAAAGCCCTTTGTGTGGCACTTTGTTAAATGCTTTACGAAAATCCAAATACATGAAAGCTGTACCCTTACCTTCAAATATATTTTAGTGAAATTAAATAATTACATACAAATGAAGCCAAATAAATAACAATCAAAATCATGAGGAAGAACTGCATTAAAAACAGCAAATTCCAACCTCTGATTAATTATATTATAACCATAAATTTTAAGCCATAAACAAAACACATTAAAATTAAACAAAATACGCTGTATATTTTTAAAAAGATTCAAGGGTATAAGTTAAAAAGTGTGATTATAATATGTATCCTAGATTTAGGAGGTGACTGCGAAAGTAGAACCCACATTGCGGTGGGAATACACCGTCTATCATTCTTAACCTCCAATCCGCTTGTCTCATATAAGTCTAAACCATCCATTACAAAAGGTTTCTTCCTCCCATTGAACTCATCCCACAAGTCCAAACAGCTAACCTGCTCTCAAGACACCTGGTATGGATATTAGAACTTTAATTAAAATAAAATACAGAACAATCTTTCGACCTTCTTAGGTCGTCTTCAGGTTAACAAAAAGAGTTTGCACAGATAGCCGACCGTGTAGCATTGCGATTAACTTCATATAAACAAACAAATGTTTCATAAATATTTCAGACGAATATAGTATTTGGATTGCTTTTCTGTTGTACGCTTACGTTAGATAGTTATTCACGATTTTCTCATGTTGATGCAGCCTTAATGGATCAAAACATTTTCCTTTTTTATCTGAACCAATGCAAATCCAGGCCCAGTAACTATCAAATGTATAACTCGTATCCAGAATGATGCTGTAGAATTGTTGCTTTGCATGGTCAGATAGTTGATCGCCGACAAACACATCTCCAAAATTCTTTCAGATACACAAATCTTATTAAAGTATTCAATAATTTTCTAAGGTGTTTATAGCTTCTTTCAGAGGGTATTCCATAGCACACCTGCTGTTTCGCTTTCAAAAGTCGAAGAAAAACCCATTATAACACTGATATAAAATTAGCTGAACTTTGACTAACAGAAAATATAAATATCATCTCGTGATCACACCCATTCTGACAGTTTCTGTAAACATATGGTGAGCTCACTCTCACGGTATCAATGGCTCGAATAAAGAAGTGGAAATCTTGTATAAAAATATAAGTTAAATATATCGTTGCTATTTATATCATACTTAATATTGAAAATAAAAGGTTCTCTTTCTACATAATCATATATTTTCTAAATATAATTTCTCCATACCTTAACTAAATTTCAAAATATAAGATTATTCAATTCTAATTTATGATATTCATACGACAACTTTCTTGGTAACATATGAACGAGACCTATCGCAGAGATGCCAACAATTTCAAATGACTGAGCGTAATGATTGTAGACAAAGCCCTTTATCATTTGCGGCTACTAGGCCTGACCAATGTCTCTAAGCTGTTTAATATTATATTATTATTGTAACTATTATTATTTATTACTGCTATAGATTGCCCATTTATGACTGTATTTTGTGTATTTAATAAATAAATTATTCTGTATTTATGGTTTCATATTCTGAATTCTTACTCATAAATGTCATTATCTGCATCGTTTTTGTCTTTGCCTCAGCCTTTTGTTGGTGAGATTCCAATTTTGTATGTTTGGAATAATCGTTTATCCCGCCATACGCCACAGAAAAATCGATGTGACAAACTGTACAAAATGCATGACTGTCACTGACTTTTGAGGCAATGTCCGGATATTTTGCATTACACTCTTTCCTCAATTTTTGATTCACAGTTTTAGTCCTTTTAGATTTGCCAGAAACAAAACAATCTGATAAACGAGGCCTTTTTTTTCCCACTTGTGAACGATTGTATTGGTGTTTCTATGCCGCTTAGAAAACGAGAAATACCCATCTACGCGAGCGCTGATTGGCTGACAAGCACTGATGACGCAACTATAGATTCCCCCACGTATCCAGTATGGAGAAGCACCGCACTCAAACTATTGGTAGACGTCGGTGATACAAATAATTTTTATTATTTCAAGCACAAATATGATTATCGCAAGTAGCCATTTGGACTATGTCTTTTATTTATTATCAAAATTTATTTGTATCTCACTAGAAATGTTCTTTTTACCCCTTTCAAGCCCTGGGGGAGCAATTTATCACTTTATTGTATAGGCCTATATAATATATAATAATTTGAGAGTTGTAACAAGTCGTAATATTTGTCTGTATGAGCGTATAATCGTAATGTATACACCAAATCGTAATGGTTGGCATCTCTGCTCTCGTTAGTACTCGAGCTCGTGGGTCTGTAGGAAACGTCATATTTAAAGTTAAATATACATTAATAAATGACGTAACACTAACAACTGATCTACCATTTTAACTGATGTATTGAAACATTTCCAGCCAACACTATGAACTCCAGTACTGAACAAGACGTTTCTTTCATATAGAAATTAAGAAAATCGTTGTACATTAAGTGTAGATTAAATATAAGTTTACGGTAGGCCTGTACAATAGATAAGCTCAACTTAACACTGAGTTTGTCTGCAATCTTTAATTGGTCTTAAACCTCGAGATTGTTGTCATTTTTTTTTCACCAGCAGAAATAACACTGTACTGACAATACATTCAGCATTGTACATCTATTTCTCATTTTAAAAAAAATTTTAATGACGAGCAAAAAACTATTGAAAGAGAGGATAACATTCACTAATCTTTGCTGATAACTTTTATTCTTTAATATGAAAACTTCGGTAACTTTATCTTAAATGACAATATGTTAGAACTTTAACTTATTCCTCAACGTAAACTCAACTAAATTTTCCTAAAGCTTATAACAACTAAAGAATAACAAGGATTATACACTAAATGTATGAAAATTAGTTTAATCTTGCTAATCCACGCATATTTCACTTTGTATTACTTCATATATAAATATCAAAAGTTATTATGCTGTCAACTTGCTGTAAGGATTTATTCTTCTGATAAAATTAAAGAACACTGTCCAAAGTATAAGCTGGACGATACTGACATTTTTTTACGTGTCTAAACTATTTCCCCTTCAAGAAGTTAAACCATGTAAATACTTTTGTGTATTATATTTGTAAAATTTTATTTAAACAATAAATATGTTAATCTTATATCAAAAACAGAAGAGTACCAAATGTCGGAGTTGACGTATAGTTGACTTTTGCTTGCAAAGTTTATTCTGTAATGATAGACAGTAAACATAAACTCTGATATGAAAGATATATACTCTCTTGTATTTCATCTTAAGAAACTTAAAAGATAGAGAAATACAGCTTCTGGTTTGTCTGCCTAGTTTGTAGAAACGAATCCAATATTTGTTTGTTTCAAGTAGTGGTCATGTGACATAAAAATAAAGGTGAAACAATAACCACAGTGTTTTACCTTTAAACATCGCTTTTTAGAAAGTTCCTTTGACCTCGATTATATATACTTAGAAATATAATAATACACATATCTACAGACATGATTTAATAGGGTATATTTTGTGGTAAATAAGTTTCAAATCTTGTGGTCATTATCACCGCACAAATCATTTTGGTAAGTGTCCTGTTTATTTGTTTCTATGGAGATTTTGTTTTATTTATGTACTCATATGATTAAAGGTTTAAATAAATATTCTCAATGTTGAGTATGTGTGATACTATCTTCGTATTTATTCTTGTTAGACACGTTACAAGTCTTTATGGATATATATATATATATATATATATATAGAAGATACATATAATTAAACACATCAGTTCTGAGCTGTAGGTAAGTGGTATTGTGAGGTCCAAGATTCAGCACAATGATAATCAGTCAGTGTATTTACGAATTTCAAGTTTGTTTGTTTGTTTTTGAAATTCGCACAAAGCTACTCGAGGGCTATCTCTGCTATCCGTCCCTAATTTAGTAGTATAAGACTAGAGGGAAGGCAGCTAGTCATCACCACCCACCGCCAACTCTTGGGCTACTCTTTTACCAACGAATAGTGGGATTGACCGTAACATTATAACGCCCCCACGGCTGGGAGGGCGAGCATGTTTAGCCCGACTCGGGTGCGAACCCGCGACCCTTAGATTACGAGCGCATGCCTTATCGCGCTCGGCCATGCCAGGCCCGAATTTCAAATGCATGACACGTTTTGCATAGTTTCTAAAATAAAGAAACCTCGATTACTTTCGAGAATACTCCTTATGTGTCATTTTTGGTGATTAATAACATACCTGAACAAGTATACATCACTGGTATTATTCTGTTGACTTGTAATCAGCATTTTATAAAGTAAAATGTTTTTTGTAAATAGTATATTAATGTATCTTGAAGTTTTGTTAATCAGTGTTTCATTGTGTGTCATACTTAAAACTGAATAAAAAATTAACACTGTCCAGAGAGAGCTAAATGTTAAATGTTATCCCCAATGCTGGAAAGCTATTGTTACTACAGAAGTAAGTACTACGTAACATCTGTGACAGAAGATTGTTGTTATACCCAAAATGATAGAGGTGATACTTTACTTCCCTGTAAAAATGTCTTTGCTATTTTAGCTATTGAAAAATAAAGGCGTTGCTTTTATCAAAATTAGTTTATTGTTTCCACAAAGTAAAAAACACAACAGCTACAGCATACCTCCATTGGAAACATTATCCTAATAAATAGGATACATATATCTATTTATGTCGTAATGTAGCACTAGTAGATTTGGGTTGTGAAAGTTTGGGAGGATGTGGGAAATATTCGTGTCCCTGGGTTTTCAAAGGCCTGGCATACCACAAAGCTAGTGCATCACTCTATCAGACGTTTGGAAGAGAACATTTACCATCATCATATCATACTCTTCTTAATATATGTCTGACTTATAAAAGTTTATGCAAAGGTGATAAAATTGAAGCATTAAATAGGTAAAGAAATTTCTCTCGTTTCGAATAACTGGTCATTTTCTCGTCTGAAGCCTTAACGGTTATGATAATACATTTATGACAACTGAACTTTCTCTTTCTGGCAAAAAATGAATTAAATTTTCAGTGCTTATAAATTTTTAGCAAATGTGTACTTTCAAACACAAACTCGTAATATGACGGGCTGGGGTTCGAATCCCTGTCACACCAAACATGCAAACCATTTTAGCCGTGGAGGGGTTATAATGTGACGGTTAATCCTTATATTCGTTGATAAAAGCGTAGCCCAAGAGTTGGCAGTGGGTGGTGATGACTATCTGCCTTCCCTCTGGTCTTACACTGCTAAATTAGGGACGGCTAGTGCAGATAGCCCTCGTGTAGCTTTGCGCGAAACTCAAAACAAACAAACAATTCAAACACAAAAATTAAAAGGAAACTATTATAATATTGTACAATAAATGGATTATTAGTTAAAATCAGTTTAGAAGGTTTCACGCATGATTTCAATCTAGTGCTTATATTTGCTAAGATAAAGAAAATTATTTTAACGTTTCAAAAATGTACTTTCTTCAAAAATAAATTTATTATTTCCAGATTTCGGCATACACGGAGTGAAAGCACTAAGGCTTCAGTGACCTATTTTGCAGTCACTGTACAAAAATGATTTGTTTCAACCTTGATTATGGTTGTACATACCTGCTGTGAGTGGCGCAAGAAGAGAGTTTTCGCAAACTTTATATCATATACACATCTCAATACGCTTTGATGACTGGCCAGTTTAGTATTGCGACATGTAAACTTATAATGAAATTGTGCGAAATAGGAAACAACAGCAATTATGCTGCACTTCTTCCCATTATTTACTAACCACATAACTATGTGAAGTGGCCTTTTCTAGTATTTGCTAGCCATATAATCAAGTGTAATGACCTGTACTATTATTTACTAAACACATGACCAGAAAAAGTGACTTGTCCTATTATTTACTAATCACAAAGCGAGATAAAGCTACTTGTCCTAGTATATATACATTTCTTAAACTTCTATTTATAAACATTAGAATGTTTTATCAGTTAGGTGCCTTCACTGTTAATAATATTTTCAGTCGTAGTTCCAAAATTCAAAATCTTTATCTCTCTCTAACTGAAAAGAGTAGTAAAATAATATAATGTGAAAGATTTTATTTGGTGTATACGAGGGCTGTTCAAAAAATACGCGGACTGTTTGAATTGCGCGGCTCCAGTTGGTTCCAGGGAAATCCGCTTGGTGTCGCTAGGTTCGCATAGCTCAGCTGATTACGACGCCATTTCCCGATTGCAGATATCTTCATTTGTGTATTAGCTACGCGGTTTTAAGTGAAGTGCGATTTTTTCGTTTGGCGGATTTCAGAATGAATGACCTGAAGGAGCAAAGACTTGCTGTGAAATTTTGTGTTAAACTTGAAAAATCTGCGACTGAAACTTTTGCTATGCTTAACACGGCTTACGGTAATGTTGCTATTAAGCGTACGGCATGTTTCAAGTGGCATGAACGTTTTAAGGATGGTCGACAGTCCATTGAAGATGATGAGCGTCCTGGACGTTCTTCCACGTCAACTGACGACCCACACGTCGACAAAATCAACACCCTGGTGCGGGCAAATCGACCTCTGACTGTCAGGGAGCTTGCTGAAGAGTGTGGGATATCAGTTGGATCTTGTTACGAGATTTTGACCGAAAAATTGAAGATGCACCGCGTTGCTGCGAAATTTGTGCCTCAGAACTCGTGAGTTTTTGGCCAAACACTCGATCACTGTTCTTCCCCACCTCCCTACTCACCTGACCTTGCTCCTTGCGATTTTTCCTTGTTCCCCAAACTCAAAAGACCCTTGAAAGAAAGAAGATTTGAGACGATTCCTGAGATTAAGGCAAATGCGACGAAGGAGCTGGAGGACATTACAAAAGAAGCGTACCAGGACTGTTTCAACAAGTGGAAACACCGTTGGGATAAGTGTGTGCGTTGGAGAGGAGAGTACTTTGAAGGGGTCTTAGACCTGTAACTTCTAAATAAAGTACATTTTGTTTTATGACGTCAGTCCGCGTATTTTTTAACAGCCCTCGTATATCCCACAATATACCTTGTATTTTGAGATATTTTAATTAGTGTAGCGTTTCTTGTTTATTATTTTGTAATTTATTTTTGTTTCAACTTGCTTCAGATTATAATAAATTAATATAATTAGTAAGAGGTTTGGAGTTGCTGTTTTTAACGCAGTCTTTCCTTTTGACTCATTTACTTAACCTTATTAGTATTAATTTGCTCTAAAATATATGTATATAATTTTAGTTAATAATTATCTAACAGAAGTTTTTAACTCTATAAGGATGGAAGTGTAACTGATTAACAGTTACACATTTTTTTTTTAATATATGCGCTTGTTTCAGTTTGGTGCATATGTTGTTGTATGTGTATTGCGGAAGTCCTGCCTGTTCTCTATATTTGTAGAAGGTTCTTGTGAGCAAATATCAACAATGTATGTTTTACGAAAATACTAGCGCATTTTCGAACATTGTCGAACGTTCGAGAATCTTGCCTAATTGGTATAAAAGCTAGCCGAGAGACAGTAAATAATTATTGGTCAACTAAAGTCGGTATACTAAGCCTCGAAAGTTATAATTGTGGTTTAAAAATTATTAATCGGAAAACTACAGAATTTGACTAAGAGAGTTTATAGATTTCGAACATTACGAAACGTTCAACTTCAGGGAACTAGCTTTGGACTTTAGTAGTTTTAAGAGAACATTAGATGTCTATCTTTCTCTGTGAAAAGTAAATTTGTAAACCGAATTAAACCAAATGAGAATAAAGCTAGATAGTGGTGCTATTAAGTGAAATGTATCTGTGTTTAAACATCAAAGTGATTTGCGTCCCTTGGACTTCAACCATTAGTAAAACATTCAGTTCTAGACCAGATCGAAGACTGAATATTGTGTGTAAAATGTTTCTATATAAATAATTATTTCTTATAACAGTTAGTAATAATCGTTATTATAAATTATATTATTGGTTGTATATTAAAATATATTTGTGTTAAGAAAGAAAATTTTGTGTAACAATATTGTTGGCAAATAACATAAATTTGATACATATTGACATACATTTATCCTCTGAATTAAAATTAAAATTGCCGGTTATTTAATATCGTAATATCTCACGTACGTAATCCGAGACTAGACAGAGATTAATTATACTACGCAACATAAAAACGTATATTGTGATGTTTAGTTTTTAGGACACTGCTTTACCTTTAAAATGGAACTAAATATAATTAGTGGAAAACCACATTAAACGGAATAAACTGTCAAAAGTCTGATATTAGATAAACTAGTTTCGAGTTATTCGTCCGCCCTTTTCACTCACGTTTTCTTCTGGCAGGAAAAACTAATTAACAACCACCCACATAATCCCTGATCTTCAAGCTCTCTTAAGGAAGCAGGATGTCAGAAAACTTAGATTTAAAATGATTTTGTGAGGTGTTGAAATTAGGCAGGCTTTTGATCAAGCAACTTTCGACTTTTCTTCTTATTGTCTAATTATCTGTTTGGTATAAAACTATTGTTGATTTCCAATCAAGTTGAATAAAAAGGCCAATGTCTTGGTTTCTATATTTTATATCTTTTATTATGTTCAAAAACACTCGTCTTAACATTTCTGGTTTCATCTACTTAACATTTCTCACAGGATCCGCATGGTATAATATAAACGCTTTGTTTCTTATCTTCAGATGTTTTTCTGTTTCAAGTTAGGCTGTTTCAAATGGTGTTCGAATATTTGTATATGATTCTAAACCTGTTCTTTCTTAATATTTTCTCAGGGGATTCAATGTTAATGTTGTATCCAATATAAATTCGTTTCACATTCATTCATTGATCTTTCTTTACCTTCGTGGAACAAGGTTTTTCTTGTTTTAAGATGGAAGTTTGTAAAAATGTAGTTTTTTTTAAATAGAAAGTATATCTTTAGGTTCATGTTCGAGCGTTGTCGCGTGACATATCTTATATGCTCAAAGAAAAAAATGAAGAAATAATAGGTATTTTGACACGAAAAGAAGTAGAGATAATATAAAGAATTTGTCGGTTTGTGGTATACTGAGAAGAATGATTATTTTTGGTTATCAAAACATTCAAGAAAGGAAGTTGGTAATCCTTTCTCCATTCATGTTTAAATTTGAGAATTATATGAAATTGATTAAAGTTTTTGCAAACACTTTCAAAATCACTTCTTTTGTTTGGTCAAACAGAAAATACATGGACATTTTGAAAGTTTCTTGTTTTTTTTTGTGGAAGGAACTAATTCGGTTTCACAGTATTCAATGAAAGAGTTGCACAGTATTGGTGACATGGCCACTTCATATTTTTATCTTAAATACTTACAAAGACAGGTAAATACATTGTTATTTGCAAACTTTTCAAACATTAAATTACAAATTAGATAACGAGGTAAGGTGACTGGTCCTATTATTTACGAAACTCATAGCCAAGGAAGGTGGCCTGTAATATTATTTACTAACTACATAAGTGGGTAAAATGACTTATCCTCTTACCTGCTAAACGTCTAAAGTATCTTACACTGCTACTTCCTAACCACATAGTTAATCTAAGATCATGTATAGATTGATATACATGAGATATTCTGGTCATCAAATTTATTGGAAATCAACGATAGTTTTATTCAAAACAGTTAACTTCTTAAAAAGAAGAATCACCTCACAAGGCCTTTTTAAAGCTAACAATTTTCTGACGGTCTATTTCCTTAAGCGAATGCCAAGACCAGGAGTCGCGTAGGCGGTAGTTAACCAGTTTTTTTTTCCTTCCAGAAAAAGATATAAGATTGAAGAGAACGCATGAATGTATTGCAACTAGTTTACCTAATATCAGACTTCTGACAGCGTTTTGTGTTTAATGTAGTTTCTCATTGATTGCTGTACATGACACTGTGTTCTTTTATAATTATAACCAAATACAAGTCAGCCTAGGTCAGTTTAGGACTTGGTTTGAAACTCTTGCACGCACAATCAATATTAAGGATAACTCGATTTAGTTTATTGAAACATCTCCATATTCAATGCGTAAGAATTTTGTTTTCTTTTTTTCTCAGATTAGAAAAGAATTACTTTAATCATTTATAAAGATATAGCTTATATTACTGGATAGACCCTCGGCCGCTTTATATACACTGCTGGCTAAAACCTTAAGGTCAATGAACATAAAAAAATATGCATTTTGCATATTCCACAACATCGGAAGTGGAAATAAACTGTATAAATCTTGGCAGAATGTGAACCATTTTGCTAAACTTAATTTGTGTTGTTTTTTTATCAAACTGGACTTCTTGGTCATCTTTGATACTGAAAATTGATTTAAATCCTAGACATTCTCATGCATTACACTGTGTATGTGAACATGTGTAATCTTTCCGTTTGGAAAACTGACTTACAAAAGCTAGTCCATGATTACTTTTCTTTTACTATATTGCTCCAGTGGTATTTCATAAGCAATAGTTTGTGCCATTTAAAATCTCAATGTGTTTAAGCTTACTCTACTTGTCACTTTTAGTGAAATCATAATAGAAATTTGTAACTTGAGCAAATAATTTTAGGCACTATTTCCAGCCTAGTTTGTTTACTTTTTCCTGAGTCAGTAGTTGTAGATTTTACAATTTGATTCGATCTGTTTCTGTACTTTTTTGACGATTCCTATTCCCCTTTTGAAATTAGCATTTTTTTTAATTGTCTTGTTTCTTAAGTTTTTATGTTTATTTATAAAGTGCAAATTTAGAAACATGCTTTCGGTTGATAACTCCATATTTTTCAACAGATTGCTGCAACATTGTTGTTGTTGTTTTATTCACCCATCCCTTACTTGCTAAGCCAAATGGTTTTGTGTCTCAGGTTTCGTTTAAACACATATTTAACAAGTGTCGAGTACAAAGGAAACTACTCACAACATTGCATATATTATGTATTTATTTATATTCACCAAAACACCTTTAAATAAAAAATAATAAACTTCTTAAATCGGTCGCGGACATCCGCATTGTTTCATATCGAATAACTGTCTACCTTTTGGTGTAAAATAACCAGCCAAAATAATCTTGCTGTAAGATTTTTAAACAAAAATATGAATAGTAATATAAAATAATACCAAAATACCCATTCATAATTTCAGCGAAAAACGAAAATCAATAGAACAAATAATCAATCACAAGATCAGATAAACCTGCTATGTGTTACGTTTATAAAATTCATTGAAATACTCACAAAAAAAAACATGGTAGAGACAAAGTAAAACAACAAACTCGGGAACTGATTAATCTCCAACGTGATCGTTTCCAGTTAATGCGCTATAAGGTGCACAACTTATCTTCCATTTATTGTGCATCAGAAAACTAGATTTTTATCACTGACGGAAAGTGACTGGAGTATTTACCTGACTTGCATCTCCAAAGGCTGACGCCTCTTACAGACTTGCTGCGTCAGAAAGGGGAAAAAAATAACGATAAAATAATGTCACCAAATTTTGGTTTCTTTTGAATTTTGCGCAAAGCTACACGAGGGCTATCTGCACTAGCCGTCCCTAATTTAGCAGTGTAAGACTAGAGGGAAAGCAGCTAGTCATCATCACCCACAACCAACTTTTGGGTTACTCTTTTACCAATGAATAGTGGGGTTGACCGTAACATTATAACGCCCCCACGGCTGAAAGGGCGAGCATATTTTGTATGACAGGGATTCGAACGTGCGACCCTCAGATTACGAGTCAAGTGCCTTAATCAAGTGCCCATGCCAGGCCATGTCACCAAAGACGAGTCTCCAGTTCACTATGTGACGCAAATTACGTATTATTATTTCAAATAAACGGAAAACTGAATTTTAATTAAAAAGTTAATTAATTATTATTATGTATGAAAATTATCATATTTGCCAACAATGCTGATATACACAATTTTCTTTATTAAAACAAATATTTTAATATACAAACAACAATATAATTTATAATTGCGGTTATTATACATAATGATTTATATGCAACAGTTTTAAAAACTTACAGACAATACTGGATCTTGTAACTAGTCTGGAACTAAATATCTTATTGACGATCCAGATCCACCACGAGCAAGTTAATTCCGAGTTGATATTGTCACACCTCTCTTCAGCTAGCTAACTCAGTTGGCCTAACGCCGTTTATAAATTGAGTTTTACCGACGATTTATGTTTAATGTCGTCGTAGGAATACTAACTTCCGAAGTTAAATCACTGAATTTAAACGGGTTGTAGTGTTCAAAAACTATAAATATTCCTGTTAAATTCTGTGGCTTCAGACTAATAAGCGTTAATCACAAGTATAGTTTCCTTGAGTTATAGTATACTCGCTGTAGCTGGTTTATATGGTTTAAGGCGAGATTCTAAAATGTTCAACGATGTTTGAAAATTCGCTAGCGTTTTCGTAAAACAAATATTGTTCATTCTTACACCCAAGAATCTTCTACAAATTTAGATAACAGCAGTAGCATATTCAGGTAGGAGTTAAGGGAGGCTCAGCCACAGGACCCATATTCTTAATGGGGATCCATTGATAACTTTATTCTATGTAAAATTAGATGGGATGTAGGGCCCACAAACATTATTTGCCTTTGGGCCTACATAACTTAAATCCGCCACTGGAGAACCGGCGGTATTTGTACAATACACATCCAGCAATATACATCACAGGCATAAAAATATACTGAAACAAACTTGTAATAACCGTTATTATAAATTGTATTGTTTCATTTTTTGAAAATTGAAAAATTAAGTATCAATATTGTTTGTAAATATTATAAATTTGATACACATTAGCATTGAATCAACTTAGAAATTATAATTTTCAGCTGTTTAAAATCTTAATACACAGTATACGTAAGATAATAAACTGGAGACTCGTCCGAGATGAAGTATAAGTAGTGATATACGCAAGAACTTGTTTTGTGGAAAGATATCTGAATGTAGAGACTAATCATGTCAACTTTTTGGCTACCACGTGTATCTACATGTCGCCTTTGATTCCTTTGTTAAAATCGAAATCATCAAAATAAATATCGATGCTAAATGACTTCTTTTAGTTTCATCATTATAACTAAGTAAAGTTTCAATCTAGGCCTAATTCGCATAAGGATTTTGAGATAAAGAAATTGGTTTGTCATTCAAGTGTACATCAACTTGATAAAATATAGAATAAAGCAAATGAGTCGACAGGTGCAAAGGTTTTTTTATCCTTTTTTTAACTTGGTCTCATCATGCTTGATACTCTTTGCTTTTATATGCAGGATTTCAGTTTTCATCTTTTGATCCTGATTTAGAAAATTCGACGGAGGTTTTGTCAGTCACCAAAAATAAAGGATAATATTCAGTCCACTTACCTTCTTCAATCACTGAGAGAACTTTTCATATAGTAGGAGAGTCATGTTTACTTGTCGAAAATGTCTGGAATTGACACTTTTCATCTCTTAGCTTTAGATATTTTGAACACGAGATAATTTTTTATTACGTAGAGCTTCACTATTAATATTTTGAGATCCTTGTATCGCTCATCATTTTCAAGCACTGGAAAAAGATTTTCCTTCTAGAACATCAGATGCTAAATTTATGCCTGAATTGACATCCTAAGGTTAATGCTCCTTTTCAGAAGTGGTATAAAAAAAACGAACAAGTTACTTAAAACGTTTCCTAAACCATTTCCCTACTTCTATTGACTAGGCCTGACATGGCCTAGCGCGTTAAGGCGTGCGCTTCGTAATCTGAGGGTCGCGGGTTCGCGCCCGAGTCGCGTCAAACATGCTCGCCCTCCCAGCCGTGGGGGGCGTTATAATGTTACGGTCAATCCCACTATTCGTTGGTAAAAGAGTAGCCCAAGAGTTGGCGGTGGGTGATGATGACTAGCTGCCTTCCCTTTAGTCTTACACTACTAAATTAGGGACGGCTAGCACAGATAGCCCTCGAGTAGCTTTGTGCGAAATTCCAAAAAAACAAACAAACAAATCTATTGACTACTACCCCCATAATAAATTAAATCGTTTCCCGCTTGGCAAGGGTAGTAGAAGTCATAGATGGCTGGTTCTTTATAGTAAGGACCTTTCATTATTACGAAGATGAAGTATTACGACCACTCTCCCTTGTCCAAATGAGTTAAGTCGACCAGTGACGTCCTTTACGTCGACAACTATAGTCTGAAGATTTTGTTTTGTAAATGGTCTGTACTAGGTTTCAGATCATGTTTCCATCCTGCCCTTTAACAATTTGTATCAGCAGTACGTATACATTCCTAACAATACTAGGTTTTACAATATCTGAGAAAACATAGAGCGTGTGTGTTTTGTGTTTTATTATAGCAAAGTTAAATGAGGCTATCTGCTGTGTCCACCGAGAGGAATCGAAACCCTGATTTTAGCATTGTAAATCCGAAGTCTTACCGCTTTCCGGCCAGAGGGCAAACATGAACCTATGAACCTTCAAGGCTCATAAATCTCAGAAAACGTGTAATATATTTTGTCAAAGTGTTATTGGCAAAATAATTCATACAACTGTTACGAGATAATGTTACGTACAACTGACCCATGTTCAATAACGAGTTATAGATATCATTCTATAATGGCAGATGATTCAGATGTTTGACGGATCCAGCTATTTAAATTTATTAGGGTATACATCCATTTTACAAAATATTGTTTGTTTGTCCATTCTTCATTCACGCAACTTTTTTTTTTTCTGCAGCATATAGTTATCGGGATAGTCGGGCATGTATAATAGGTCTGCCTGCACCCCCCCTCCTCATGATCCTCTGAAACCAACTTTTTTTGAAAGTTTTTAGGATACTTTTGAAGATTAAATATGTTTTCGGGCCCTTTTCAAAATGGCCGCCACCGAAAATCGTAAAATTACACATTATATATGAAATGATCATTATTTGTATCCACTTGGCCTATAATGTTTAATTTGTTGTTATTCACTTATGTATAAAGCACAAATTGGACCAAAATATGGAATTTTGAAATTTTGTGACATGGCAGAAATCCAAGATGGCGACCAAATTTTGGTGCATTTTCGCAAAATCGCTCATAACTTTTGAACCAGTTAACGTATAAAGTTGATATTGGTGTCTAACCATATGTTTTGCCACATAAGGAATTCAATAGAACCATAATTAGAATTATTCATCCAACCCTAGCCATATTAGCAACATATTAACTGTGCACAATGAGTGCAAAGTGATTCATGCCATTTTCCGAAAAACGCCCTATTATTCCACTCTATACTCAATGCTTCGTACATTTGATTTCAAACATTTTTCTGACTAGGTACATAACAAATGACCTTATTCAGCAAGTTGTAGAAATATTTTGTACAAGTCTATACTGAATAAACACTTGTTAAAAAATATTTATTTATGGTCACATATGGCACACACATATACATAGTAATCAAATAAGATATATAAGTTGCAATATATACACGTATAGTAAATATACTATAAACATGATGAATATGAATAATGCATAGTAACATGTCATTTTAAAATATCTTTCTTTGTTATAGGTGGCATAATTATCAATCGACGGTGGTTAACAAGACTCACAGACTTAGAGCTTTCCCTATTCCAAGTGGTGTCGGTGCTCTAATATTGTAGTTGTAGAGACACTTTAACATCTGTCTGCATTACCATGCCCAAAGCAAAATTTAAAACTTGTGGTAGTGGCACTGACTCTGGTGATGGTCCAGCTAAAAAACAATCACGCCTGCCAGTTTGTATTATACACACTGATGGCATCAAAAATGCAGGGAACCTGACTTTGATTTCCAGCCTTTCAGATCCACAAAGAAGGTAAATGAAATTTGTAACATAAGGGACAGGCGATTGTTGCTACCAAAAGATTCACCAGAAAGGAGAGACTCGGCATGTTCCCTCATCCCAGAAATTCTCCAAGATCACCATGGGTATCACAGAAATTGCTACCAGCGATTCACTAATCATCTGGACCAGCTTTCCTTGCTTGATCCTACTAGTGTATCACAAAGCACCGCACGTCAAGGCTCTGTGCAAGGCACATCAAATCCTTCTCGTAGATCCTTCACACAGGGAGATCACATTCTGTTCAAGAAAGACTGTACATTCTGCAACAAAGTTGGGCGTATCAAAGTCAAGATTGCAGGAAATTGGGAACAGCAGTCCACGTCAACGTTCGAGTATGGTAGCGGTCAAACTGTTATTCATATTGCCACAAGCCGCAATGATGACAGACTTCTAACACGCATACGTGGGCAAAACATCTTTGCTTGTGAAGCCCAGTATCACCCGAATTGCAGAAAGAAGTATACATCAAACCCTGCTATGGAACAGCAAAGACCCTGAGAACATCAAACAACAAGCAGGTCTGAAAGAGGCACACCAGAATGCCCTGCAGAAAGTTGTCGATTATGTTTCCAACACCATAATAGTGGAGCAAAATGTTGTCATGTTATCGCACCTTCGACGTTTATATGCTACTAAATTGCAGCAAACACGCTATGACAATCCACACTACAGAGCTGAGAAACTCGAGGACAAATTACAGAAACACACAGAATTAGGTTCCAAACTTGAGTTCACATTGGTTGAGACAGGTCGTGGCAAACTGCCATTTTATCTTGTATTCAACAGCAGCACCAAAACATCTAGTGCTATCGCCAAGGCTTACCAGCTTGCTTCACAAGATCCGATGAGAGATGTGGCCATGATCCTTTGTTGAGCTATCTTGCAGGCATATGAGCAAGCAGACGATGCTCAAGAGAAATGGCCCCCAGACCCAATGGAATTGATTGTCCAAGATGGGGTGATTCCACATGTACTTCAACGGTTTCTGGGGCTGGTTTTTACAGGTAGCAAAACGGTTAAGACATCACGAGCTGAACGCATCATGCTCTCCATTGGCCAGGACATATGCCGAGCCGTAACTAATGGAGAGTGGAAGCTGCCTAAACAGAATGCTAAAGCTACCACTCCCAACAGATCACGGATGGGTCCTCAATGATGGTGTCCTAGATCCGGTGTGGTCTGAGGGGCCTGTCCTGTCTGCCAGTCTGGTAGATATTTTGGACGTCAATATGGCCAATGATGAGAGTGAAGACGAATCTGATGAAGATGGGCCAGATATTGAGTCCTTCTCCTCAGACGACGACTTGGACATTGAAGTAAAAGAAACAGTGTGGTTTCATGATATTGTTTTTTTGTTTGTCCATGTTCAAATGGTTATTCTTGTAACAATGTAAAGTTTGATTACATTGATTAAAGTTTTATGAATACTTACTTGGTTTTTCTTTGTATGCAATGATATTAATACCATATAAAATAGCGATATTACCTTATAAAATAGCAGAATAAGGTCATTTGTTACGTACCTAGTCAGAAAAATGTTTGAAATCAAATGTACGAAGCATTGAGTATAGAGTGGAATAATAGGGCGATTTTCGGAAAATGGCATGAATCACTTTGCACTCATTGTGCACAGTTAATATGTTGCTAATATGGCTAGGGTTGGATGAATAATTCTAATTATGGTTCTATTGAATTCCTTATGTGGCAAAACATATGGTTAGACACCAATATCAACTTTATACGTAAACTGGTTCAAAAGTTATGAGCAATTTTGCGAAAATGCACCAAAATTTGGCCGCCATCTTGGATTTCTGCCATGTCACAAAATTTCAAAATTCCATATTTTGGTCCAATTTGTGCTTTATACATAAGTGAATAACAACAAATTAAATATTATAGGCCAAGTGGATACAAATAATGATCATTTCATATATATTGTGTAATTTTACGATTTTCGGTGGCGGCCATTTTGAAAAGGGCCCGAAAATCCCTTATACCATGAAAGCGCAACCGGAAACATATTTAATCTTCAAAAGTATCCTAAAAACTTTCAAAAAAAGTTGGTTTCAGAGGATCATGGGGGGAGGGGTGCAGGCAGACCTATTATACATGCCCGACTAGGAGACTTTATTACTCTTTTTAATTCAGATTTATAAAAAAGTTCCATTCAATTTTTCTCCGAGATAGTCTAGCAATTTATTTTTGGTTGATTTCGCTCTATCCTTTAGTAATTTGCAAACATTTCGTATGTCCATCTGAACATATAACTTTCTTAAATTGACACTTCACTTTGCTAATACTTACGTAATCTTCTACATTGGAATTTATTTTAGTGAGTGATTTTATTAGAGTGATTATCATGTACTGGTCTAATTTGAATACTACAATGATACAATAAATTCTAGGCACTCTCCAGATGTTTCAATACAGTGATATATTTATATATTCCAGGATGAGTAAAACATGACTATATTTTAGTTTAAAAACATGATTAACTCTTCCCACTACAAACACTTTTGTTTCATTATTTATAGTAAAGCAGTGAATGTCTTATTCTTTGAGTCGTTGAAAGAGGCGATTAGTAAATTCTGTCCCAGCTTCTGTTTAAAGTTTACGAAGTTTTTTTGTCCTGTTTTAATATTTCTTTGGAATATTTTGCAAATGTAGCGCCTATCTTATCATGTTTTATAGAAACAATAACTTGGTTTCTTGAAAAACTTATATTTTTTGTTTGTGTAATGTGTATGTGTCCTATCGACTTAACCAGTTTTAACCTGATATAGAGTTACGGTTTTATTTAGCAATTTTATAGATCTAAACAAAGACTGCGCTCTACAAAAACTAGTAGCATGTGAATGGTTATAATAGATAGATTGTAGGGTTTTGTTAGATATTATTTTCTCTGTTTTGTTTCCCACTATTACAGTTGTAAGTCTATGGATTTACAATGTTAAAATCAGGGATTCGATTTCCCTCGCTAGACTCAGGAGATAGTCTAATGTGGCTTTGCTATAAAAAACACACATTCGTCTACTTTTATTTAATTTTTTGCCAACAGCTTTGTCTCTAAGAGTAATAATAATTTGACCTTAACAGATGATATTAATTTTCAGAATATTCAGAGTATTTATTACTAAGCTTAATAGGCTGGCAATATTTTAAAAGTGTCTTTAATTTCAGCACCATATTAAAGCAACTAAATCCTAAATTTTTAATGACTAGCTTTGACGTTATGTCACTCTTTACCAAAGTTCCCATCAAAAATACTTGCAATATTACATTTGACCTCTACCGTAATGATTCCAAGCCATTAATTCATATCCTCAATTACACATTTCATATACCTCTTAGAATTCATTACAATAAAAACCGACTTCATTTTCGAGAACAGAAAGTGTTCAAACAGACAGTTTAAGCATGGACAACCATGTTTTACTTGTCCTTAGCAATATATGCACGACCGAAATAAAAAATCAAGGCATATAACCCGCACTTTGTATTCCCCTACGCTTGTAAAGATATAACGATAACATTTCACTGGTTTCACTTCTACCGAATACATACATACTTTTTGAACACGTAAAATCCATTCATCTTAACATTAAATTCACTATTGAGAACGAAAATAATAAACAGTCATAGGCATACGTGGGATTTTTCATAAAGCGATGTACAATTTTGGGGTATGAGTTTATATTTTCTATTTTTAATTTTACCAGAATGAAAGCTGAAAATCTGTTGAATAGCCATATGTTTTGCAAATTAAAGGGCTGCCACCGCCCCCAGCCCTCCGCTTTGTGCGCTTATGCAAATAACTATCTCTTCTTAACCTCAACATTATTGGATCCGACACATGGATAAAACCAAAAATCACTCATACAGACTTCTACATCCCCTGTACTTCAGTCCACGAATCCAAATGAATCAATCAGTATGCTAAAAAACCTTATGAACCAGCTTTAAAACTTTGCTCATTTGACTAAATAGATAAAGAAATGAGCTTTGTAGAGACCATAGACACCAGTACATTTATCCCTGAAATCTGATCAAGAATAATCAACACATAGAGAAAACTTGATATTAATCATAAAATTCCTCTTCACCTCAAATCTACCCAAAACCCATAACCCTGAACTAAAATCATTATGAAATAAAAATTACATAGAATTATACAATACCAAGTCATTTATAAAATAACAGGCAATAACGTTTGGAATTCACAATCCGAGAAACGGGAAGAAAATTGGAAACCAGATTTACCGAAAATAAAAAACTCTCTTGCAGTATATCTATAAAAACATCGTAATTAAAAAACACAATCATCTATAAACGCAAAATAAAAGAATGTATCCTAATTGAAAAAACAAACAGACTCACCCTGAACCTACACCTCCTGGTGCCAAGACATCTACACTAAACTGTGAAGTAATTTCCAGCCATGTGACCTCTTTCTTCCTTTCATACTAATAAAACAACCTGTGTGTTAGTGTGTCAACCAATATAATAATTAAACACGCTGCAAACATTCTTTTTCTCCACTAACTGAACATTATGAATCTATCGTTCTTCTCAGGCTTCATCCTGGACACATGGAAGAGAGCATCTATTGCAGTCATTCCTAAATCAATATCAAATACTTCAAACCCGGCTCATTTTAGACCCATTATTATTCTTAGCTGCTTAGGTGAACTATACTCTTCAAAAAAAGAAACGCAAAAGGGATATTTTTGTTATTTTAAAGAGAAATATATGTAATAATGTTACAAGCTCAGAGTATGTGATGTTACACGTGTTAAGGCACTGATTGTCAGACCAAAATGACAATAAAAGTTGTGCACTTTGAAAACGGAGGAAAACATCGGATTTTTCGCCAAAACGCATTCGTGTCCAATAAATTTGTTTGAGAGATCTGGATGTTCTGCAAGTGCAACATGTGCAAAATCCCTATAAAAGTGACGGGTTCTCGGTTTACATAGCTCAGTGTTAAGCCACCGACACGCAATACAGTTACGCCAAGACTGACTGAAGCACAACATAACAACGCCATTGGTCGCTTGGAAGCAGGCGAATCTCGATCAGATGTTGCCAGAGCTGTGAATGTCCTCCCAAGCACCATCACAAGGCTATGGAATCGTCACCAACAACATGGATCAACTCATGACCGTCCGCGATCTGGCAGACCTCGTGTGACCACGCCCGCATAAGATCGCAACATCCGGTTACGTCACCTTCGGGATAAGACCACCACTGCAACGTCTACTGCCTCAATCATACCAGGGCTGCGTAGGATTTCCAATCAGACCGTACGCAACCGTCGACGAGATTCTTAGGCCCCATGTGCAACCCATCATGGTGAACGTCAACGACGTTTTTCAACATGACAACGCCCGTCCTCACACAGCCCGACTCACCACTGTCTTCTTGAGACACCACAACATCAACGTTCTTCCCTGGCCCTCCAGATCACCAGATTTAAACCCTATCGAACATCTTTGAGACGAGTTGGACCGACGTCTGCGATGGCGACAACCTCAACCGCAGACTCTACCTCAGCTTGCAGCAGCTTTGCAGGCTGAATGGACAACCATTCCACAGGATGTGATTCGTCACCTCATCGCTTCCATGGCCAGGAGATGCCAAGCAGTTATTGATGCTCACGGGGGGCATACTCGTTATTGACGTTGAGTGACGTTAAACTTCAACTAGTGAGCGTGGACTTCGCCTTTGCAGACTTTGGATGTTCAGCAGTGAATGTGCAAAGATTTACATATGTCATACAGAACTACCTGGAATAAACTTGTTGACAATATGTCTCATATTTTGCCTTTTGCGTTTCTTTTTTTGAAGAGTATATTTGAAAGCATCATATCTAACAGACTTCTTTACAGCGAAGGTAACAACCGTATATAACTCATTCAAACTTCTCCTGTATAGGTAGACAAACAGTAGACCATCTAACCAGATTAACTAAACCAATTTACAACTCCTTTAACAACAATCAGACGACCTTAGATTTCAAAAAAAAGAAAACATTTCAACGCTCTCTGGCATAATGCCATTAGGTGACACTTCCCCAATATGAAAGTTAATGATACGTTAATTAACTAGGTATTTCTTCTCTTGATTAACGTACAGCAACTGTCCGAGCTAACAAAAACTTTATCAAAAGCATTTAACATTACAGTTGAAGTTACCCAAAGCTCCGTCCTTTCAAATCTATTCTACCTTCTCTTCGTTAACAAACACATTCCCCACAACACGCAAATTATGTTGTTGTTTGGATCACCTCGAAAAATTACTTAATAGCAGCTGATAGAGACCAAACGTGCCTCGGCATTATTCTAAAATGGAATAATGACTAGCAAGCAATACTCAATCTAATTAAAACAACTGGTATTCTGTTTCGACGAAGTCTCATCAAACATTTAAATAACATCATAAAGTTAAACTAAAACTAAACGATATCGAAATAAAATTATGCCTCTCAGCTAAGTTTCTAGATATCACCTTCGATAATCGTCTCACATGAGCGGAACACTTCAAAAGCAACTACAAATCCATAAGCAAACGAATTTCTCACCTAAGACACATCGCAGGAAAAATACCAACAAAAACTGCAACTCAACAACCATTATCAAAATAAAATCAGCTTATATTTGTACCTTAATTAAGAATGGTTTCAAGTCACTTGTAACATCTTCAGCGGAATAAGCAATAAGTTACAACTTCAACATCCCCCAGTGGTACAGAGGTAAATCTTTGGATTTATAATACTAAAATCAAGGACCCAATTCCCCTAGATGGATATAGCAGATGGCCTGATGTGCCTTTACTATATGAAAAACATGTACAACCTCAAAAAAACAGAATCATAAAATTAGCTCTGAAGTTCCAAGTTTTATCCCATTGATTAGTAACATAAAACATGCAGCATACAATTAATCAATGAAAGGTTATCGACTTTAGCTTTTAATCACTACAGAAAAACAGAAACAAAAAACTCTTTAATAGTGACCCTACACACTATGACACAAAACTCTTTCTTCATACTTTTAGCATTTAACAACGAATGCGAAATAAACACATTTAGACAAAACATTAGCTCTTTTTAATCCATTTATATTGTTCTGTTATTTCAGCTCAGCTCGAGCACTTGTCCTGTAAAAGTGTGTTTTCTTGAGGCACTCCCGTTCTTCCCCCTCCATCAACACATTCTATCACACTTGGATGTAATGATTCCAGCCTTGACATTGGATTTACAGGGTATTTATTACAATGTAATTTGCGAATATTTGTCCCTTGCTTTTTCTCTTCTCTTCAATTTCATCATCGGCCTTGATCTTATGTCTGCCTCTGGGCTCTCCAGACATTTCTTTAGTCTTCATATCCGATACAATGAAGCGTATGACCAATCTTTAAAAAGTTACCAAATCTGTGAACTCAGTAAGCAAATTGTTGCAAGTTTGTGAAGAGGAATATCAAAAGACCTGAACATCTCAGGTTTGAAAAAGTTTATACTCTTTAAAAAGTAAATTACTGTCACAGTTTTTGTTTGTGTCAGTAAGTCAGCGTCTTAGTTCCAAGAGGAGAAAAACTCTAGAAACCTAATACTTTGACCAGATATTGAAGCTTTGTACCTGGATATTATTTATATTATACTTGGACTTTTCTCTATAATAAAATACTTTTCCATTTGCAAGCTATTACCGGAGACTTAATCGGGAAGCAAAGAAACGAGCGATAGATATCTATACAACAGTAGTAACAAAATTAATATCTGTTACTAAAGTTGTTCAATATATATAGAATTGAGATAAATATAGAATATAAGCCAATTACTTCGATTTACAATAAACATGAGGAAAATACAATTATGGTTGTGGTGCTGGGAGCTCAAGAAAAGAAAGACAAAACTGGTTGATTCTTAATCACAAGCAGTAAAATACATTGTTTGTTTTGGAATTTCGCACATAGCTACTCGAGGGCTATCTGTGCTAGGAGTCCCTAATTTAGCAGTGTAAGACTAGAGGGAAGGCAGCTAGTCATCACCACCCACCGCCTACTCTTGGGCTACTCTTCTACCAACGAATAGTGGGATTGACCGTCACATTATAACGCCCCCACGGTTGAAAGGGCGAGCATGTTTGGCGCGAAGCGGGCGTGAACCCGCGACCCTCGGATTATGAGTCGCACGCCTTACGCGCTTGGCCATGCCAGGCCCGTAAAATACATAGCACAAAAATGACTGAGATTTCACAAGACACCAAAAACATCATTCATCCAGAGTCATTGCAAATTAGTATTAATGGATAGGGGTGAACTAAATAAAAACAAAGATGGCCTAAGAAGGTCGTAATGTTCTTTTCTACTTTATTTTAATTTAAGTTTTATTACTCATACCAGCCGTCTTGAGATACATTTTTACTTCAAGTGGGTTTCTCGTTATCACGAATAACAATAACTGTCTGTTATTAGAGTGTCGGGATTTCGTATACTTATCATGCGAGATTCTCGAACTTTCAACATTGTTCTGAAAAAACTTACTCTCAATCATCTTCTACAAATTTAGAGAACAGACGGGATTTGCTCGGTACACATCTAACAATAAACGTCACATGCATCAAACTGAAACGCAGGTGTGAAACAAATGAAGAATGATGTGTGCACATCTGAAAATCAATTTGTTTTTTACTATTATCAATATTTAAGCAGCCTAAGCCATTGAGCTATAAGTTTTTAAGTGTTGTTTCAAGAACAAATATGCTTTTTAATGTTTTTACCCGTATTGTTCTCTTAGAAGTTTTGTGAAATTCTTGGGCGAACCCTATTACGAACAACTATCGATTAAGTTTTAAAATGCTATTTAGATTGCAAAATAAAAATATCTATACTTTATTTTGATTTGATTGAATGTTAATATTTATTACTACAGATATTTGAAAATTGTAGTTGTACCAATAAAATTGTAAGTAAAGTTATACCTAACGTGGTGGGGGTAACGTCGGAAAGAATAAATGCCTTTCGATTTTTATCAGTAAGTTTGATTGAATCGCTGGGGCGTGAAAGTAAATTACTTATATTTGTCTTTGGAAGCAAACGTATAACACTTTGTTTTCGCGGATAATGAAAATTAATATTTTTTCTTTTCACGTCTGTGTAGCATTAAAAATCAGGAACTTCGGAGTATTTTAGGAATATTTTCGCCAAAAGTTCAATTTAAAAAATACTAAGTGTTTTTATCTTCAAGAAAATAATAGTTTATTTACCTATTTTGAATTTAGAATAAATGAAAACAAACATATAAGACTAGCCTTGATAAGATAAAATATTCAATTTTAAATGAAAAAAAAACACTAAAAGGTTTACGTGTTACGTGTAAAAGAAATGATGAATTCACTTTATCCTTGTAAGATAATTAGAACTAAAGTCTCTAATGAAAATTAATTCTCTACTTATGTTTATCAGTAAGGTTATCTTTTATTTAAAGGAATTAAAATTGATATATTAAAAATTCACTGATCAGCTAATTTATTAGTTATTCTCTACATAAAGTTCAGTAATTTGTATTTATGAGAAAACTGAAGTAGCATACAGTTATTAAGTTAAGCAAGAAATGTAAATAGTTTACAGTGCTTTAGTTTATAATTACAGATTTATTGCAGTATATTGTACATTTCATTTTATTCAGTGATGTGTTCTTGATTATTTCATCATATGGTGAGCTTATGTATATTTTAAATTGTATTAGATTACATAATTTGCAATATATTTTACTACTGAAATAATTTATCAATTGAATTTCTTTTACACCCTGCAGATTCTTGGAGCTTGTCAAGTGTTATAAATATATTAGTCCAGTACAACAGGTCTAAGGGAATTAAACAGAATAGTGCATCAGTGTGAACTTTGTATTCTGTAGACTTGTAAAGCAACTAATTTGGCACAGGTGGCATGCTATTATATCTGGACATATTTCAACAATAGAATTCTTAGTTCTTCACCAGGTTTTACAGGCTACCATTACACTATGAACACTTAACTTCATCTGTTAGTTAACAAAGTGAAGCCATAATTTTTCCATTGCCAACTTTCATGAAAAAATACAGTATTAATGAGCCTAATTTGCCATAAACCTGGGCTTAATACTAACCATATTCACTTTCTTCACACAATATCCAGAATAGAAAAAAAAACTGGTTATTTCAGTTCTGCATGCTTAAATTAACAACTGCCATATGTCCATTCTTGATTTTGCATTAGAATGGTGTTATACATTGAAACTTTTGTGGCTGCTAAATGTATATTTACACAAATGGGCATGACTGAAAGCATTCCTGTTATTTCATACAATATCAGCTATTATCTGGAGTGATAATACTTCTGATATTTGCCATGCTTTTGTTAATATATTTATTTATTTCCTTATGAATATGACCTCACAATTTGATTATACTTATATATGTGTGTATGTGTGTGTGTATATAGGTGAATTCCCAGAATTGTTTCATCTGTGTTTGGTTGAAGAGAGTTTGCCTAATGTATTAGTTTGTGTAAAAAAATTATGTATTATTTTTATGTTTTGCAGCTCTGTTTCCAATCTTTTCACCATTCACTATACAGTTTGTTGATTTGTTTACTTTCTTATTGTATTTTGGAAGAATCTGTCTACCTTCACTGTTTGTGGCTGTCTGTTTCCTTGGCAGATTTTTTCTCTTTCTTTCCTCTACTATTGTTTTAACTTTTCACTACTGTTAATTTTTAAAATCATTTTTATGAAAATCTTTATTCATTCTTCCTTCTTATAATTATTATTGCCCTACTCCTGTGCATTTGACACTGATTCTGATAAGACTTTGCCAGTAATTCATCACATTTCTACCATGATATTTATTTATTTTGTGAGACTTGTACAGCTAAGAAAGTTGATTCATAGATTATTTTGTCTTATCCCCTTGACTTTCACTTGAACGTGAACATTTTGACCTGAAAAATTACTGTATATTCAGTGCTATGCTGCTTTTTTTTTTTTGTCTCCTGAATTAAAGCTTTCAGTAAGAAGTATACTTTCATCTTTGTCCACAAGCGTACCCAAGGTATGCTTCTCTTTTGCTTCTCCTTCAGTAATTTCTGGAAGAATTACTGTGCCTTGCCTTCTCTTTTCTGTTTTTGTGATTCTATCTTTCACTCTAAATCTCTTGTTTATATAATGCCCACCCCCTTGGTCTAACTTGCATATTTCAACTGATGTCACTCTTTTTTGTTAGAAAATGTTTTCAACACCATCAATCAATTTACCCAAGGACTACTTTCCAAAGGAAATTCCAAACCTAGTTCTCTGCATATAAACTTTCCAGAAATGACTACATCTTATTGGGTTTGCATTCTTCTTTGGTCACAGTTGTCTGGTTATTCAGTGATAAAGCACTTAGACAATTCTATGACACTTATTATGATTAAGCAGCAGGGAGGCAACAGCTTTTGAGAACTGTTTTATTGTTGTATTCATCATATGACATCATGTCCTTAGGGTTTTATCTGGTAGCAGATCACTCATCTTGACTTAACAAGATTCATCCTGCAGAGTGGTCCTTACATCCTAGGTATTCTGTTGGATTTGTTTCCTTTTTAAAAAACTCCTTAATTTAGTAGTTATTCCCATTTTGGAAGTCTCCCCATTATCAATCTTGGTAATCGATTTTCATGACAGTGTGTCATGTCTTCGTCTTCATGCAGAGGAGTTTTCCTGTTCTCTGCATAATGCTTGGGATTTTTCTGCAAAGCATCTCATTTTCTTTTTCACTCTTGTAAGCCTTTTACTTTGCTCTCTATCAACATACATGAACTGTTTACTGCCTCTGGTCCCTCTAACATTGTTCAACTTGGTTATCCTACTCTTCCACACTTTTCTTCTTTCTTTACTTGACTTTTCATCTGAGGCCTACCTGTTTTATCCAATGCAGTTAACATAGGTTATTGTCCACAGCTTTTTACATTTTTTGTGGTTGTTATGATTAGATGGTTTTCATACTCTATAGTATGGGCCAGTTATTGCTGTTTCCAGTACACTCCATTCTTTTTCTTAAGGCATGGGCTGCCTGAGAGGGCAATTGGATGTTTTACATCACTTCCTTTTCTTTTATTTCATTATTATATAATCATTCCATACTCGTATTTCTGGACTCTATGAGCTGTTCACTGTTGTCTTGCCCTTTTTTGTGGAAATAAGTGCTTGACCTCCTCAGCATAACTGGTTAAGTTTGCCAACTAACCCATGTTGCAAGTGTATGTGTTGGTTCTTGTTATGTGTGCATTCAGCAGGAAAAAAGCAAGAAACTGAACTGAAGGTGGCAAGGCTCACCAAATCAAATGTTACATGAGAAATTACACCTTACATTCCTTATGGTTGGTATTATCAGAACCTGTCTAGTGGCCAGCATTGCTTCTCAGGGAATACTTACTTGAAATTTGCATCAAGTGAGAACAGGAGAAGGAATTAAACTTCTTTGTTCTTTCTCAGTGACGACTAAAGTGCATGGACATCGTGCCGTCATCTTATTTGTGGAAGGCTACATCATTATGATGATTATGACATAGGCTTGTGCAATATCCATGGACACTAGACATGTCTAAGGTTATGAGTGTGTTTGAGCCTTGTAGTAAGCACATGGAATTGGATAGCAATTGTGCACAAAGCTTTTGAAATATATTTATATATATATTTATACTTTACATTTCTGGGAGTGTGTAATTAATCTTGTTCTTTGAACACTTCTAATACAAAGAATAAAACACTATACTGTAATGACGTTTTAGCATTTTTCTCTTTTAAGGCCCATGGTTTATGATGGAATCTCATCTGTTATTGTCATTTGGTATTTTGACACTTTATGATGCTCATCTTTATTTAGCTGGTTGGGTGAATCCACTACAGCTTTAACCTTGATCTATTAAAACTTGTCTTGACAGAAACTTGGGATTCTTTATCAGTAATCTGTTATTACACTCTCTGTGAATTATTTTACCACTTCTTTTGGCTTTGCAATTCCATACAAAATACATTCTTTCTGATATGGGAACAACAGTCTCCAGTTGTGTGACAATTCTCATTGATTCTGCTTACTTCAAATGCTGACAGTAAAATGTTGCTAGTTCATGAAATTTGTCATCAAACTAGTTGTTTATTGAAATTTTTCCAACTGCCTTCAATTATCTTAAATGTGTGGTTTTTTTATGAGCTTATTTTCTTTTCCACCTCAATTGGATTTAGGTATTGTCAGTAATGCTACTCAAGATCTCCAGGGGTAGGGTAATGTGGTAAGGAACCATTAACTGTAGGGTCTGTAGTCTTATTAGGTATCTCATTCACACGTTTTGTGAGAAATTTTAGCTGTTTCACATAAATATCATTAAATCCTGCTGTTGTGTAGTAATCACAAACACTAACTGTGGTAAAATATATCAACATGCAAGGTGTTCCTCAGTTATCTAACTATTCTATCTTTCAACTTTTCTACTTGTATTTACTTGCATTTACAACCATGCCCTCCAGTGTATAGCCTTACAATGCTGAAAACCAGGTTTCAGTATTTGTGTTGAGCAGATCACAGATAGCCTATTGTTTAGCTTTGTACTTAACATCAAAGAAACAAATCAGACATTTATTTATCAATTCTTCTCATGCCTTTCTGGTTTCCAATTCTTGTTTCATTTTGATAATGTCTTTGGAGAATTTTTTGGTAACCTACTCTCTTCTTGGATATTGGTAAAGATCAATTAGGCCCAATGCCCAGTTCTTATTGGCCCGTGTTGACCAACTTTACCATGATTTCAACTTTTTTTGTATATCTTAGAGGTATCCTCTCTGTGTATACAACTTCATGGCTGGTTCACATCTCATGTGGATCAATGTGGTCACATTCTTGTCTTACTCCAATTTGATAATGACTTGCCTCAATTTTTTATGTGTTTCTTTCTTGATGTGGGCTTGTCCTCTGCTATTACAAGCTACAGCTGTTCTATCTCAAATCATGAGATAGAAACTTTAAAAGTCCAGGTGTCACAGCACTTTTAATTTCACAAAAGTTTTATTTTGTCATCCTCATGACTTTCAGGTTCTTGTTTTGAGTTTTTCTACATGTTTTTCAGTGAGATGTAAATCTAGTCTTTAGCTATGGTGTTCAACCAATTATTCTTGCAGATTATCAACACGAATGATTTATTGATGTTAATCAAATTGTCACTCCTTTCCTCCAGAACATTTGTCTTATTCATCTCACTTATTTTTTTCCTAGTTATCAGGGATGGTCTTTCATATCTTTGATTGTTACCTTATGAATTATTTTATCATCTTTCTGTCATTTCTATGGCCATTTTCCTTTTCATCCAGTTCTTGCAGACATACCCCGAGCTTTCCTCAGTCATCATTCTCTTCCAGTTTCTCTTCTGGATTGGGTCTCTGTTTTTTTCTTGAGGATGCTACATTTCCTCCAGTTAAACTTTTGTTCACCTATTTTTGTGCCTTCTTTTTCTTAAAATCGATTTCTTTTCATTTCTTGCTTGTGGAAAACATCATCCTGATATTTTTTCTTATAGGCTTTCTGCAGTCTTCTCACATAGATACATTGATTTTCTCTTCAGACTATCATATCTTACTAAAGAATGGGCTATTTGTGTGAATGATTTATTTATCTTTTCCAATTGCCATATCTTCCCTTTCTTTTCTATGTGATCATTCCATCTGGTCATCATGTTTGTTCTGGTAAGGTTGTTCACTGTTATCTCACTTGCACTTTTCATATTCAAGACTTTCATCACTTTTTTTGCTAATGGTGTATCTCCTTTTGCCAAAATGATTGAATTATAAAACAATTCTTCCAGCTCATCTGTTCCTCTGTGCTTGTGCTCAGACATGTTCCTTTGTTTCAGTTTTCATGTTCAGCATTAGTATACTCATTAAGTGTTTTTCGTTTAAATTACTTCCCAGTTTATTCATAGTTTTTTAACTTTAATCTCAGTTTATTATAGGCACATTATTATTATTTACAATTTCCATTTTGGTTGACTCTTCTTGATTATAAATTCCATAATTCATGTAACATGAATCAGGCCTTAGGTGTGAATGATCTAATGGGGGCTTTATCAACATTTATTTCTAGGAAAATTGAATGTTACTTTAGTTGACCTCTATTTCTGGATCTCACCCCAGTTTTTCCAGAACATCCTGATTCTATTCAGGCTGACAAGACTTGGATCACCTGTTTCCTCCTCTTGATTTTGCCATTCCTTCCCATACCCTTTTGAAGATTCAGTTAGGCTTGCTGTGGCATTTTTGAACTTATTTCTCAGGTATGTGATGTTTTATCCCTTGCCCCTATTTCCTATGAACCACATCTTTCATTATTACATTACCTATCTTCACATCCATATTTGGTTTTTTCCCTCCAAATATTTTGGTATATGTTGACCCATTTGCCTCATAATTAACTCATGAGATTAGCATGCCTTTCCTCCACTGACTTCTGATCATTTTGCTCTTCCATATCATTGTGTCAATTGTCCTTTACTATAACAAAAATTCTTAGGTTGTGTTTTAACTGTTTGGTTGAGATCCTGAATATCCTATAACTAATTTTTGCTCAATTTTCCTTCCCTTGTTCCATGAAATTGTCAGTTCATTATACTTTTTCAGCTTCCTCACATTCTGCTCATGAGGTTCTATTGCTTTTAGGGATGTGGTCTTCAGTAACATAATGGCCCTTTTGGGTTGTGCACCTATACAATCCATTCAGTGTGCTCTTTATAATAATCAAATCCTTGCTTGTGATTCTTTGGTAGGCTCTTATTACCCTTTCTCTTACATTGATGAATGATTTACTTTGGTATTTGGATAAGACTCATGTTGGTGGGCATCCTGCTTCATCCTCCTCATCCAGATTTACATCTGTTCATGAATGTATCTTTTCAGGGTGGGGTTAATCACCAAGAGGCTTTGGGTTGCTAGTCTGCTGATGAGAAGTCTTGAAATATCATTGTTCTTGAGCTTCTTGCAGTCCATCATGCTTTGAAACACTTCCTTTCTCTTGCCAAATGCTTCCTGGTGGTGATTCATTCTTACAATTCTATGGTGGTAGCACATATTAATCACAAAGGGGACACCTATTCAGTACCTCTATTTGTGAACAATGGATCTGCTATATTGGGCCACATGCATCTCATTCATCTCATTGCATATTATGTTCCAGGTGCTTTCAGTCTAATAGTGGATTCTTTTCCAACCAAACAATATTTATCCAATGAAGTGGTCTGTAGATCCCCTTGTATTTCAGTTACTTTTTTCCCTGTGAGGTTTTCACTATGTCACAGCCCACAACGAGATGCCTGATACCTCATCCTCTAATCCTGGATATCAATACCTTTAGCCAAGACTGGTTCCACAAATTCCTTTATGTATATCCTCCTGTCTGATTACTTTATCAAATGTGTATCTCTAATGCATACTACTCTGTACTGTGTCCCTCTTATCACTCCTTATTGGCAAGCTCAGCCATAGTTTCCACAATTATAACAATTGCAACTATTCCTCCAGTTTCCCTTTCCTTGCCTCTTTCCCTTCTAAGTAAACTATAGTTACTGGTTCTACATCCAGCCATTCATATCCTTTGTCTACATGCCTGGCTTTTGTTCTGTCTTTGGTGATCAGATTTTCCTGTAGAGAGTATCTTTCCTTTTGGCTCATTCCATGCATACCTTTTCAATGAAGGTGTATCAGTGCAAATGAAAGATGTTCCCCAGTTGGTCTGTAACTCAGGAATTCCATGTTGACTGCCTTACTGTTGTTTGTGAGGCAGAGTTTCTCACGTGGAATTCTGACGAGGGGTCTTATGTTTCCTACCTATTGAGTTATCGGGCAGCATTATCACATACCTTTCCTTTCTCTGGATATTTATGCTTCCCCCGCTCTTAACATCCTAATGCATTCCTCCTGGATTCATTATCCTTCCAGACTGGGATCTTAAAGTGATCCTCTATTTCATCCTATTTCCTCATGCTCCATTTTCACCTTTCTCTTAAAACGTATTTCCTTTTCCTCCTAGTCTGTGAATATTGAAGATCTGATATATTTGCCATTAACATTTCATGTACACTTTGCTAACATACCTGACATTTCCTTTATCCAGATCATTCCTTCCTCCCACAGACCTAAGTGACTAGAGAGAGTAATTTGCTTTTTCAGTTATTTGTTTTCTTTCTACTTCTCATTTCTACTTTCATCTGGATCTATATCCAGTCTATATCCTTCAATGTTATATTGCATATGTGGATTCCTTCCATGGTACCCATTCTCAACTCTTTATCCCTACAGTCTTCTTCTGTTTATAATCTTTCCCCTTCTACCTTCACCAATAATAGTCGATATTTAATTTAATTAACATATACTTTCTTGTCTTCTTCCACTTGAATTAGTTCAGTGTGCCTTCTTATCAGATATGATACTTCACCATTTTCCTCACTTCTTGTCTTCATTGGTTATTGAAATAAATGTTGGTTGGACATGTATGCTACACGTAATATATTCATCTCCCATTATTATAACATATTGCAGTTTTTTCTTCATCAGGATTTTGTCTTCCACTTATGCATCTTCTTCAAGCTTTGATGGAGCTGTGACTGAGTAAATTTATATTTGTACTTTTTTTCTTCTTTCAGGGGCTTTAATTCATTTATTATTTATGTCCAACTAAAGTATTCTTGAATTAGAAACCTGCACAATGACTACCATGTTGGCTCACACTTTAATTTTCATTGCTTTGCAGTGTTCACCATTGAGATGAGTTGTTCCACCAATCACTTGTAGGTGAGTAACATTGTGATGTACTTGCTATATTAACTCACCTGTTCCACACTATACTTCCAATGGACTGCAGGAGCAAAGTAGTAGGGAATAGCTGCCCATTTCTACCATACCTTGTATTGAAAAATTGGTATGGTCTGCTTTTCAAAATGGATTTTGTGGTCACCCATTTCATTGTCTCAAGTGATGATGTTCCTCTAGACTTTCCTACATGTTCTCAATCGCTTTTTCTTCAAGTGGAGTATGGGAGTTCTTACCAACTTCCAAGCTATTGCTGTGGTCAACTGTGAAGGCATGCTCTTCAATGAGTTTCACACAGATATAGCTATAACCATTCAGTGAGAGTAGGGTGGTGGTGATCTGTGGATGTAGATAATATGATGTCTTCCAATATACAATCACAAAAGGGTGAGACATCAAACTGCAATTCATTCATTGAGTGGATGCCCTCATCCTACTGGTGGATGTTGGTACTATGCAACTGAGTGTTGTATTTAAAGTATAACCAATCAGCAAAACTCCTCACACATGTTTATGGTTATCTGTATTCCTCCCATGAACATACTACATAAATGTTGTGGGTCATGGTGGAGTTAAGGAGGGTGGTTCCAGTTCCATCTTTTTTGCAATCCTTCATTGTATCTCATGCTGAAGATGTTTTTACTTTTTGGATGGTGCTGGTCAGTTTACCATTATGGAGTTGATTTTTATTATATAGTCATCCTTTCAATAACAGATGTCAAGTCCCTGGATTTAAATATCTAAGATATCACGTGTCGTGGTCAGATGTTGGAGTTGTTCTAGTTTCTGTTGAGTCTCTTGAAGTTAAGGTGAATATGATATGATCTTCATCCTACCCCAACGTGAATGTTGGTTCCCAGTAGCATGGGTTTTGGATATAGTTGATTTATTGAATAGTTAGTTGTGCCCTACTCAACCTACACCTCAGGGCACATTGATTAACTTATCCACTTTCATACTTTGTGGAATTGAGTTCCATATATATTTCTTGGTTGAGATCACTTTCCTGCCACAGATCTATTCCACTTGGATGTTCTCCACTTGTTTTCCACCCTTATCTCCTGTATTTCACAGATAGGCAGAGAGTATACCTAGTTTAGAAGTGGTTCAGTTCCTCTCATCAGATTTTAGGGTCTTATAAGCTTTCATTTTCAGGGATATCCTTAAGATGCTTTTGAGGGTTACTTCTGTCATTCCCTTACAGCAGTCCCACCTCCTACTTAATGTGGGATTCCTGTTAATCTTGTGAGAGGAGGGAAGTACTGTAGTGAAAGTTATAATTTTCCTAAGAAAATGGATTTCTGATATTTATTTACCTCTTCTCACATTTCCTGCCCTTCTTCCTCACTGCATGGCCAGGTGGTTAAGGCACTCAACTTGTAATTTGAGGGTCGCAAGTTCGAATCCCTGTTGCCAAACATGCTCACCCTTTCAGGCATGGGGGTATCATAATGTGACAGTGAATCCCACTATTCCTTGGTAAAAGAGTTGCCCAAGAATTGGCAGTGGGTGGTGATGACTAGCTGCCTTCCTGCTAGTCTTATACTGCTAAATTAGGGACGGCTAGTGGAGATAGCCCTCATGTAGCTTTATGCAAAATTCAAGATAAACAAATAAATAATCCTCACTTTCCTCTGTAAAACTTTGCAGTTATGGTGCGATAGAGGCAAACAGAGGGAGTCATGCTTCTTATATGTCACACTCCTATGGATGGAGAAGTGACATAATGATTTGCATGAGAGACATGTTGGAATCATTTGATTTCAGTAGGAAGGTACAGAAAGCTTGTGGCATGTGTAAAGAAAAAAAACATTTCTACATAGAGAGCAACACTGGATGAGAATAGTTAATCTTGTGAATGGTGGTAAGTTCCTATTGGAATACATTTTCAGTAATGGAAAATTATAAATTTTCATGTTACCTTCCATAAAATTAGTCATCTTACAGTTTTTTTTTCACCTTCTGGCCAATAAACATTCCATGGATGTGATATTGCAGAAGAAATGTGGTTAACCTCCCTCCAACACTTATTTTATATTCTCTACTTACGTAGCAGTTTGATCCAACTCTGTATTTTGTCTACCTCCAGTTGTCATTCTTCAATATTCAGAGGTTTTAAAAAGGCGAATGGTTAATAATTTCTATTTTTCTTGCAGCTTCTGCTCTCAATCACCTTAAACAACATATATGTACACAATATGGCCAAAAGTATGTGGACACCCCTTCTAATTAGTGGGTTTGGCTATTTTAGCCACATCCATTGCTATCAAGCATACAGCCATGCAATCTCCATAGACAAACACCGGCAGTAGAATGGGTCGTACTGAAGAGTTTGGTGACTTTCAACATGGCACTGTCATTGAATGCCACCTTTCCAACAAGTCAGTTTATCAAATTTCTGTCCTGCTAGAGCATCCCTGGTTAACTGTAAATGTTGTTATTGTGAAGTGGAAACGTCTAGGAGCAACAACAGCTCAGCCATGAAGCTATATGCCACACAAGCTCACACAATGGGACTGCTGAGTGGTGAAGCACATAGCTTGTAAAAATTGTCTGTCTACAGTTACAACCTTCACTACTGAGTTCCAAACTACCTCTGGAAGCAACATCAGCACAAAAACTGTTCATCAGGAGCTTCATGAAATGCGTTTCCATGGCCGAGCAGCCACATACAAGCCAAGATCACAGTGTGCAATGCTGAGCATCGACTGGAGTGGTGTAAAGCACACCATTAGACTCTGGAGGAGTGGAAACATATTCTTTGGAGTGATGAATCACACTTCACTATCTGGCAGTCTGACAGATAAATCTGGGTTTGGCAGATACCTGCCTGAATGCATGGTGCCAACTGCAAAGTTTTGTGGAGGAATAATGGTCTGGGGGTGTTTTTCATGGTTTGGAATAGGCTCTTTAGTTCCAATGAAGGGAAATCTTAATGCTACAGCATACATTGACATTCTAGAGAATTGTGTGCTTTCAACTTTGTATAACAGTTTGGAGATGGCCTTTTTTGTTTCAGCATGATAATGCCCCCATGCACAAAGCGTGGTCCATGAAGACATGGTTTGCTGAGGTTAGTGTGGAAGAATTTGACTGGCCTGCACAGAGCCCTGACCTTAATCCCATCAAATACCTTTGGGATGAATTGGAACGCCAACTGCAAGTCGAGCCTTCTCTCCCAACATCAGTGCCCTACCTCACGATTGCTCTTGTGAGTGAATAGGAGCGAAGCGAATCCCCACAGCCATGTTCCAAAATCTGGTAAAAAGTCTTCCAAGAAGAGTGGAGATTGTTATAGCAGCAAAGGGGGAACCAACTCCACATTAATGCCCATGGTTTTGGAATGAGGTGTTCAACAAACACATGGGTGTGATGGTCAGGTGTCCACATACTTATGGCCATGTGGTGTGTGTGTGGACCGTGGAGCCCACCATATGGTGAATGCTGCTTCATAGGGAATACTTCTTTCTCCTGAAATCTGCATTAATAACAAACAATGTTAAGTCTAATTGCCCCTGCTCAGTGCTCACTGTAAAGGTGGAGTTTTCTGTTAGGTTACTATGGATGTGTTTATATTTGCTCTTTCGTGCTATACTATCATTTCAAAAAGTAAATGATAGCAACAGATGTAGTTCCTGCCTTCTCACTTGGGTTAACACTTGCTTCCCTATTCATTATAACCTATTGTACAGTAATTCAATATGGGACCTCATGCAGATGAGAGGACTCAGGACTCATTTTGTATATGTGCCTACTTTGGTGTTCTCAGTATGCATCTTTTTTTTTTCTACTGGAGTGGAAGAAACTTTGCTTTCTTAATCCCACTAGTAAGATTAAATGGGTGCACCCTTTGATCAGAAAGAAATAGAGCTTGGCATTTATCTGGAACTGAAGCACAAGCCATCCCTTACACTTGAAAAACAAACTGTTTCTGGTAGATGTACTTGTTATTTGGGTCTTGTTTTGTTCTTATTGTTTGTTTATTGTTTTGTTGTTTTTTGGGGGGGGCATCGAGAATCCAGGTCTAGGACAATTCACTCCTGTAATTATTTATTATAGTAAATATTTCACATAAATATTTCTTATGTACTTACTTATTGCCATAGTTGCACTAAACATGATGTTCTGCTAACTCACTGAAATGTACAGGCCAGTTAAGCAATCATTAAGTTACAACCACCTGCATGACATTTTAGCACCATATAGGAGGTTTCTTTTGATAGTACTCTTTGCTCTGCTATCTAAATTAGGCATATATTTTTTCACGCATGAGATGAATAATGTCTCCTATGCAGTGATGTCTCAGTATGGCCCCTTCACACTTAGTGGGTAGCAATGTTCATAAGTTTTTTCCATTTCTTTTTATATATTCTCTTTGGAGAGGTGAATAGCATTTGAAATTAAAATTAATTTTCCATACCTGCAAATGTATCCAAGATAGATACTTACTTCTGTGGAACCATTCATCCTTTCTTCTCACTTTCATTGTCTTTTCACCCCGTAAAATATGAGCCTGTGGTAAACTCAGTTTGCTTTTTGGGAGTACTGTGCAAAGAAGATGTGTTGCCCTCTTGTTGGTGGAGGGCTATAGTCTAACATTTTTTGTATCAAAGACTGCCTAAATGCTTGCATCTAGAGGTGAGAGTTTCATTCAGAGGCTCAGTAAATGCACACAAACATTTTTTTTTGGCTGTGGCACAATATGGTAATAGCTGTGTAGAAATGAGTATCTACCTGAAATACATTTAAAGTTAGGAAAACGTTAAATAAAATGTAATTTTTATGTTGACTCCAAGTTTTAAACAGCCAGGGGGATCCTTTGCTTCTTCTGCTCACCCTTTACTGTTCTGTTATTTCACCACAGACTTTAGATATTTATGATAAAATATAATAAATTTTCAGTGGTTAGGGTAAAGAATCACTTCTATAAAATGCCTAAGAAAGCTAGTCAGCCTTGTTTGATTATATTTGCTTATAAATATAGATAAAATAAACGATTTAATAATTTTCTTACAATTTTCAGTCCTAAAAACAAGCATGGTATAAACTAGTTTTTGGATAGCTGCAAATCAAACTTGGATCAAAATTCACAAGGATTTTTCCACAAACAATTACCAAATTTTCTTGAAACACCTTTGCCTGTATAGTATTATGGATAATGATTTTCAGGAATTATCATCCATTTCCAAGTACCAGAAACCAGTCATTTTCATACATACTGATTCTGATAGAGATTCAGAGGAATCATTAGAGTTTACATTAGTGTATGATCAAAAAGTTATCAAACATTGTAGCAATTATTCATTTTCATCAGCAACTTAAAAACAGTGAACTATCTTTTAAACATAAGTCTGTGGATGAGTTAAACTCACAGGACTTAAAAGTGCATGAGGTGCATTCAAACTGGAATAATTACGTTGAATAATGAAATTAGATACTCTTCATTGGATATGTCAAATGCATTAATTACCTGTTTTTTATCAGAAAGAAAAATAGATAGGAAAATAAGTTGGAAAGTGAGAATGTAAAATGTACCATTTGAAAATTTGTTTGTAGAGAGAATATTCAACATATGAAAAGAAATCCTGTTAGAAAACTAAGAGCTGAAAATAATCAACTTAACCAGGAAGAAACACAAGAAGGTGTTATTCATAAAAAAGTATTATACACCCATCATCCAAAACCTTAGGTGTAATTGAAAATATGAGTAAGCAGTTCTATTTGCAAAAATTGAGAAGTGCTAATAAAGCAAATGCAAGTAATTTCAGTGAAAAGAAATCACTGAGTAGAAATAAAACAAGAATTAAGACAATCCAGTCTTTAAACTCAAATCAAATCCAAGAAAAGTTAAAAGCAAGAAAAACATGCAATAAAAGTACTAAGAAATCAAAAGTATCAAAAGAAAAGCTTAAGTCTTGTGAAAATATAATGGCAGATACCTCTGTTAATATAAAAACAAGAAAATCAAAAATAAGTAAGACTCTCAGAAAGAGTGCCAAACAGTCAGTAACTGAAATTCCTTGCAAAAAAATAAGTGATGGACCAGATGGAGAAAACAAAACTGCCATTAAAAAATTAAATAAAGCCAGAAAAAAGTTAACCTATGTAACTTGTACTAAACAGAAAAAAAAAGCAAATTTAAAAATACAGAACAAAAATGAATCTGAGAAAATGAGCAATTTTTCTCATTCTGAAGATCCCGAAGTATTTATACCAGAAGCTCAAGAACATGTTAATCATTCTCTAAACTTCAGTAAAGATGGTGTTAAAAGATTTGACTCTATTTCAAAAAACTTTGACCATAAAATAACAAAAAGGAGGAAGAAACAATTTCTTAAAGTGAAATCAACAGAACAACAAGTGAAAAACAAAGGTACGTTTTGTGATACATCTTGCATTATTTGTTAATCACTGTTAAAAATGGTATTTTCTTCCAGGATTCTCTCATATTAACCTGCAATGTTGTAAATGTTTGTCAGATATTTATTAGTGTTAGTGTTTTTGTGAAACAAAATTATTAAGTGGTTATTTTTTTATACTGTTTTGATTTAATTTCACCCAGGGCCATAGCTATACAGAGTGCATGGAGCTAGACTATGCTCATGGGCCTGTTTTCAAGAATTTGTAGCTTGTTCAAGCTACTCTTTTTTTTTTTTTTTCACTCAGTATGCAGCAAAATGTTGGTCGGCTTGTAAAGTAGTGTGTTAACAGTGCTGCATCATGGACATTTGTGAGTTTTTATAATGTATGATATACCAGTAAAGTTCATAAAGTTTTAAAGAGACAAAAAGGAACTTGTAGCCCATCAAGGATATTCTTCTGACTCTCAAACACAACTACCCCTTACTACTAGTATATTTATCCAATCTTTTCTTTAACTCAATTTTCTCTCAAAACCACCATTATTTTACAGTAAATAAGTTATGTATTACTTCCATTATATTAAAACACATTCAAGTTCCTCTTCATAATGTAAACTTTACACAATGTTAGTTTAAATATTTAAGAATGAGTTTGATATATTTTATAAACAGTTGCAAATAAGTAGCCTGTGTTGTAAAGGAATTATAATATGCCCTTCCTTTACCTTGTTCACAAAAAATAGATAAAAATTCAACTCTCTTATTTACTGGTTTTGGTTGTTGAATGGTGTGAATCAGTTTTAGTGATATTAGTGTTTATTTTATTTTGTGTATGCTGTGTACCTCTAGTATAATAGCCTGCTAACATTGATATAGTTTTGAATTATGAAATGGCAAAGCCAGTTTTAAGTGGTGCTGCTAAACAAAAATAAGATGTGACAAAAAGAAATACAAATCAAAAAACTTTTTTTTTCACAAATAAAGAACTTGTAAGTGTGCCTACCTCAAACATCCTTTGAGAATTTGGGCTGGAAAACCAAGTAAGAATTGAATATAGTAACAAACCTCAAACTGTAAAAGAAAACAATAATAATACTTACCAAGAATTTAAGACAAAGGCTAATTTCCTTTATCTGTGATTTCATAAACTGAGTATCTGACAGACAAAGCAAGCTTTAAAGATAATTTTAGGATTAAGTAATAATGTTTTACTTTGAAAATGGAACCACATAAGCCCAAGGTAAGTTTTCCACGTGATGCTGATTGTTCACATAAAGAATGTGGCTCTAATGTCTGTTTGTATGAAATGAAGTCTAAAACCAAAATTAATCTGCAGCAAACATGGTTGTGATACTCACTGAGATTGAACAAATAATACTGTAAGTCATGCCAGCTCTTTGGAGATTACAAGCAGACTGATATTTTTGATGCCTGAATTATAGGGTTCTGTGAGTGATGTCATTTAGTATAACCATTCAGCAGACATGAAATGTCTGATGTACATATACAGGCTTGTGTAGTTTGTGAAGTGAGGCATCACTGGATATTTTAAGTGTCTCGGATGAGTGTATATAATGAACAGAGTTGCACCACAATAATGTAGAAGGTATAAATGTAAAAATATATTAGAAAGTGATGACTAATATAGTGACAAAAACTCCCAAGAACGTACTAAGAAACTAGTTCTGTGTGTTTAGACTATATCGAGCTGACACTATCATAGCTCATGAATAAGGATTATGTAAGCCAGAGGTGCTATATTATCGAAGCCTATAATCAATTAAAGCTCTCAAGGTCAATAGAAATGTGTGATGCATATGAGTGAGACTGCATTACTAATATAAACTAGGAAGTTAGTTGACAACTGGAAGATGCTGTAAACTGTGGATGATGGATGGCTATTGAGCTCAAAACTTCCTAAAAAGAAAGGTAGTCAGCACTTTGATTCCCTATTGATAACAAATTGTATGGATAGATACAAGAGAAGAGTGTGGTGATTCCATTCACCTACTCTCAAGTAGACCAATAGGTGATGAAAGTTGTTTTTGATATTAATTATTGCATAAGAGTAAGATTGATAGAACAACTTACAGATAGTGGCACTTACTATTTAGTAGATTTGGTGGATGCCAAGAAAACTTTGAATAAAAACATGTAGCAGCTGATAAATAAGCTCTCCTGCATTAAAAAGAGTTGCTCTCCAGATCCACAAAGTAACTCAACATATCAGTGGTAGCAAGAGAACCACCAACTGTTTCTTGCCTAAACTCGTTGTAAGTATTAAATGCCTTTCTTCTTAAGCATCAGGTACTGCACCGTGTAAGATAAGAGTTAAATGTATTAAGGGTATTAACTTAATTAAGAAGTAAATACATTTAATGAAGCTGTATGTAACCTGTGACAATATGAAAGATTCAATAAAAGAAATGTTATTGGAATTCTTGTTTTAAACTTCATTATTTTAACTGTAAAGTCTTGAGTTAGTGCCTGTGTGCTCCATTCAGTCACTGCATCCCCACCTAAAAATAAATAAATCTTGTAACAACAGGTAGTATTAGTCGAAGCTCCAATGGCTAAGCTGAACTAACCTTTCAGCCTACCTAAGATGCTCACCCCAGTTCCGTTACAGAAAAGTAGCAATCTCATGGTAATTTTGATGCATATCTAGAAGCTAAAAAAAAATCACTTTATTGGTCCTAAATTTCTGACCACATAAACAATGTAACTTTACTTTTCATAGGGGACAAGAAAGTAGTAGGCAGTTTTTTTGTAGCAGTTGAGTTACTGATTAAATAAAATCCAGTTTTTGGAAAAGCTCCTCAAAAAAACAAAACATTCAGTAACCTACCTTACCATTCAAAATGAAGTAATTGAACTGTTGTATCCATATAATGTGAAAAGAATAAGTTGTAAAATAAAGGAAGCACCATTTTACTCAGTACTTTTTGGCAATACATAAGATGTGGCTATAGTTTATCAGTCAAGCCTAATAATTAGGTATTTAACAGTAATTACCAATGTAAAACAAACAGAAATAAAAACGTGAAGCTTTTCTTTTTTTAGTTTATATGAGTATTCAGCCAAATGTAAGTGAAATAGAGGCATAAATTCTGCAGTTCTCAGAAGAATGAGGTTTTGCCTTTTCAAAGATACAAGGCTAAAGGCATGATGAAGTGGCTTATATGGCTATTGCTTACATGAAACTTTGAGCACAGATAATGGAAAAAATTTAAAGTGCCAAATATGTTTGATGTGCATCTCAAAATTTTAACTAATTACTAAACTAATTGAAGAAAACTAATTACAGAAATTACAGCCTTTCTTTTAACTTGAAGTTAAATTATATGTTTTGTTTTGAGAAATCAAAAAAAGGATGGACAATATTACAAAACATTTGTAAGTGTAATATCACACTGAAGAAATATCTTACATAACTGTTTAATGACATTGTGTTGTTGTTTTAATGATATGATAAAATCTTTGACAATTATTATTCTGTTGAGTGATAATGCTGGGTAATGTGAATGTAGCTGTTAATTTACTGAAACATTCATAGTCATTCTAACAGTGTTTCTTATTGTGCTTCAAACATTTATATATATATCAAATGTTGCAAATAGTAGACCAGAATTCACCTATAAATAATTTTTTCAAGAGAAAACAATTTCAGAGATCTTAACTTTCCATCACAGATATCATCCTAGTAGTCCCCCTTCAAACCCAGATTTGTTGAATTTAATATTGATAATATATAGCCAACAAGAAAGTTAATTAGCTGTTGAAATGAATCCTAATACAAAATGGAATTATATTCAGAGCTTGTGATTTGCATGACAAATTCTGCAGTTTTTATAAGAAAAAAGTAAGATTTAAGTGAAACAAACTTTTTTAAGAATTTTAAAATTGTTGATTTATTAAGAAGAAAAGTCCAAACAAAATGGATATCAAGAATTATGTCATCCTTAAATGTACCTTCTGAATACCTGCAATATAATACCATAATATAACTTAAATTTTAATTAAGCTAAGAGTGTAATTAATTTTACCAACAGTGGTATGAAAATGTTTAAAACATAGTACTGTAAGTTCATGAAATAAATTTGTATTTCAACCATTTAGTATGTAGTAAAAAAAATTCTATTGAACATATGACTTGACAGCAATTGATAAAATATTCTTTAGGAAATTCAAAGTGTTGATAACTATTAATGTACAGTTACCAAACATTTTGTGAGACTTTTCTTATGGAAACTAAATATAAAGTATATTTCATATTGCAATGAAGAAATATATATATATATATTTTTTTTACATGCAGTTCTGCCTTTAAAAGACAACATCCACAAGGAACAGAGAGTATCCCAGGAGGATCTCCAAAAATCATCAGGCGAGGGTCAAAACGCCCAATTGTAAAACCAGTAGCATTTTGGAGAAATGAGCACATTAATTATAGATGCACATCAAATGGTATGAAGCAGTTACATTTACACTTTTTTCTGATAAAACTGGATGATGAAATTTTTACAGAAACAAAACAGGTGTTTTAATTTATTGTAGATCTCAACAAGAGTATAAAAGTGAGGCTCTGTAAAACTTTATACACATCTGTAATAACAGAAAGCATGCTTCCATAATTACAAACAATGATAAAGGCAACTAGATGGTGAATTTATTACTACTGCAATGTTATCACTGAAAATACAAAAGAAAGCAGTTTAGTTGTCAATATAAGATTCTGTTCATAAGATCTTTGTTTTAACAGAGCATTATACAGTTTACCAACATAAATTTCAGGAGTATTATTCCAAATTCCTGTAATTCTATTCACATTTCTGTCTAGTTATTTGGTCATCTTTTGACCTTAATTTTTAAATCCAATTTTACATTCTCTAGAATGTTTGTACTGAAACTTTGTATAGACCAAGCCATGATTATGAGTATATGGTTGATCTCTTTAGTGTTGAAATATTGTCTTGAACATATTTACTGTATGCTTGGGTTTGTTATGTTTCTGTGAAATGAGTCCCTGCCTAGTGAATCATATTCCTAGCAAAATGATGTGATACATCAGAATTAGCTGTACATAGCAGAACTAAGGATGTCAACAGATTTGTGTAGATAACTGGCTGTTATCCAACCGATAGCATGATCGGATCCCTTTCTTGCATCACCGTCAATGTTATGCAATGAAAATGAAACTGTTCCTCTCTGTCATTTATTGCTGCTAAAATTTTCTACTCAGATTTTTCTATATGGAGCGTCCTTCTCTAGCTTTGCTTATTCCACTGTTTATGGTCGATTTATTGGTAACCTCTTGTCAGTAGCAGTTTTTGAGCAGCTGCATATCAAGTGAGACAACTGATTATGCTAATGTGTTATTTATTGGTCTTGAAGTACCATTAATGTCTGTAGTTACAGCAAGGTATGTAATTAGATGTTATGCGTATCAAAGGTATGTAATCAGATGTTATGCGTATCTCATAAAAGCCATACTCTGAGATTCTTAACATCACTTTTAAGGAGTTTTGATTTTCTATCTTGACTACTTCTATTTATAGTAGTTTAGAGTTTCGTGTACCCCATTCAGGCTCTACTGAAACCTGGAGTTTTGTAGTAGTTTTTGCATGAATTGACCTTGACTAGCCAAAATGTTTGGTTCTACACACTTGGCAGTCTTGGGAGACATTAGTGTAAATACAGTATTTCTATCACTGTTATTAGGTAAACTATTGCTGTCTTTAATTTTGTAAGTGTTATACTGGTGTGGTGCTTTCCAGTTGGTTGGATGACAACTACACATAGCTTAAAGCTATCAGAATTTGTCTTTACTCTAGTGTAATTTATTTTCACATGAGAAAAGGGTGTTATAGCTGTAGCATTCATTCACCTGATGATTTACATCATTGTTTCCAGTGCTGTGTGTTTATATATACATATATATATATGTGTTACCGAGAAAGTTGATTTTGTATAGTGGTATGTTAATTTATATTTTACACCAAAGAATTTAGAAAAAAACACTACTTGAACAGCTCATGTGGAAAAATTTGGAGTTCATTCTTTTAAGAGTATTCTTTGGATGTATGTATAACTATGTTGTTTTTTTGTTACCAGCAGACATTACATACAAGGTATTTAAACGTTGCAGCATGATACTATAAATAATATTTTAACCAAATTACTATAGTTAAAATATTATTATACAGCAGTGATGAAAAGTGAAAGGATCAAAACTTATATTATGAGTGTTGAAAACTGGCACCAATGTGGTGCACTAAATTTACAGGTGTAAAAATTTAGAATATATTTAGAAGTGAAGTAATGCCCAAGAAATAAAGATGACATTAAAAAAACAGATGTAGCCAGAGAGGTTGAGATTTGTATTGAAATCAGCTGAGTAATTATTGTAAAATGTTTTGTTCATACACCTAAGGAGTACACAACATGGAGTAAAGATGTGTTATGTTTGTATGTAGTTTATTCAAGAGAAATTAGATGTTTTAATAATAAATGTAGGTTTTACTTCTTTTATCATGGATAGTAATAAATGCTTTTTAGTTGTTCCATCTCCTGATGATCCACAAGGATTAATAAGCAGTCTTAAATGAAATAATTTGATTTAAACTAGCACTTTAAAAAATGGTATATAAATCAGTAGATGAAATTTTCAATCATCATTATAACTATATGTCAAAATTACTTTTGTTTTATTTCCCTACCATGTAAAATATGTGTGTATAACATTTTAACACATCAATCTTTGAAAGGCTATGTTTTTGGAAGTATGTTAACATGACACTAATACCTAAAGTACTTGTCATTTTTCTGTACCCAAGAACAATAATAGATCAGGTGACTAAATGCATCTAAACAGTTTTTTCTATAAAAATGACATCAGTCTCATTACCAAAATTTTAGATATGATGTACAGATATGAAATTAATAAAATTTAATAATATGTTTATAGCCACCTGAAGTCCAAGAGCATTTATAAGAATAATAGATTTAATATTCAAACATTTACAAATCAGAAAGTTACTTCATGTATAGTATAACTGCATTTGTAATTATGTGTAAGGTTGTCAAGGAGGATTTTTTCTTTATTCAGGAACTTACGAAATAGCTGGTATTGTACCAGGATTCAAAGAAGACACCATTTTTGTTCATCCTCAAAGAGAAAAGGTTTGCTGTCTTTTCTTACGTATATGTTAAAAGTGTATAACTCAGCAGGAAACTGTACATAAGCTATATAAACACTATATCTGTATAAAACTACTGTAAGAGAATGGTTTAAGTGTATACTAAATCTCTTGATTGTTCGAGGCTGTACATTGGCTTGTGACACTATATTATATGTATATATATATATTTTTTAATACAAAGTGTATGCCATTCCAGTACAACTATAGTATTTGACTTACTATATGTTCCTCTCTTATCTTATTTTATGCTATGTTTTTGTGTTTATGTAATTTACAACTATGTATATATATATATATATATATTATATATAGTAGTAAAACAATTTCAAGGAAAGACCAAAGTGTATGATCCATATGTAGGCAGAGAAGTGAAAGCAGGTAAGTGTCTCTATTTATTTGGTGCATATATATTTTAAAATACATTTTTTATTTTCTTTCTTTATTATTTGATCTGTTTCTTAATTTATATTAGTCTAAAAACTCAGATTGTTATGAATATTTTTATAAGGATTAAGTAATTTGAAGAATTTAGTTTGATCATGTTAATACCTATATAGAGTTATTCTATGTTAATATGACAGTACAAAAATTCTAGTTATATTTCTTCTGTTAAAGAAAGTAAGTTAACTTTTTATGAGCTTAAAAACACATAAGGTCAATGATCTCCTGTTTCTCTAGCATAACAAGTTCAAAATTGTGATACATTTACATGAAACGGCAGTCTGTTGCAGGTTAATACTCACTGGTACTTGTTGTATATTTCTGTAGACTAAAGCTAGGGGGGAAGACATTGAACATTCAAGTCTTGAGCCTACAACCTTTAAACTATGGAACCAGTTAAAACACTATCTGCTATGCTTGGTTCTTACGTTGGTGTTTTGTTAATTATACTTTTGTATTTTTAGCTGATCAAAAAGTTCACATGTATGATGTACTACAGTAAATTTATGGTCACTTCTCAGCTCCTGAAGAATTCCTAGATTTTATTGATATCCCACAATTTTATAACTAAATTCAGTTTTTGAACCTACTTACAAATTCTGAAATGATACCACTGGTTTACAAAAAAATATTTTTTGTCTGAGGCAAGAATGTGAATAGGTGTTTTTTACTAATTTGGGTGTGCTGAATTCAAATTTATAAACAGTTTTGCTCTATCACCTTTAGTTTTCTGGCTTTTAAATAGTCTCATTTTAGTATATACAGAGTATATACGTACTTATTTCAACAGTTGCAGCAGCTTATTACAGATAAAACAGGATAGATAAAGAACATTGACGGAATAAATATACTTGGATGACACAATGTACACAATTCATAGTACCGCAGACAGTTAGAAGTGTGCTTTCTTAGATGATCTGGTGTATTTTGCCTCCGGGATGTCACGCAAGAGCATCCAGCAGAAGTCTCCCATCATGCTGGGGTTCCACTTGCCTTGGTAGTTGCTCTCCATCTTCGTAATGTCTTGGTGGAATCTTTCTCCGTGCTCATCACTCACTGCTCCAAGGTTTGGAGGGAAGAAGTTGAGGTGGGAATGGAGAAAATGAATTTTGAGTGACATTCGGCATCCCATATACTCATAAGTCTTTAGCAACTTCTCAATACAGGCTTGGTAATTTGGTACGCGTTTGTTACCAAGGAAGCCACTACAGACTGACTTAAATGCTTTCCATGCTCTCAGCTCCTTTAAGGTAAGAAGCTCCTCAAAATCAGTATCCTTCAGCACTTCTCGGATTTGAGGTCCAACAAAGATGCCCTCTTTGAGCTTAGCAGCACTGAGACCTGGGAACACAGTAGACAAGTGTTGGAAGGCAGCACCATTTTTGTCCATGGCCTTCACGAAATTCTTCATCAAACCAAGCTTGATGTGAAGAGGAGGAAGAAGCACCTTCTTCATGTCAACCAGAGGATTCTCTTTGACGCTGTGTTCGCCAGGAACGAAAGTGCTTCTAGACCCCCAGCCTTTCTGCTTGTAATGCTGGGATACAGCTCGACTATCCCAGAGACAGAGAAAGCAACAGTACTTTGTAAAATTAAATCATATGTAAGGCAATAATAATTATGTGCGTTGTTGGAAATTGTAATACAAATATATACCCAAAAGATTGTGTAACACAATTGTCGAGGGACACCAACCTACTGCGCTGACTGCCAGTGCACTACTGGCTGTTGATTGAGACGTGTTGGCTACGCTTAACTGCCAAAATCCGTCTTGATATATAGCTATATATATATATATATATATAATGTAATGCTATCACTTACATTTATTGCATAATAACTAAAAAAGAAGACATAAGTCACACAATATTAGAAATTAACCCTGAATGCATATACGCCTTTATGTACAGTATGTGTACAAAATGTACAGTATGTATATCTAAAAAACTAGAGGTGATGAGTAAAAACGGATTTCAAATTTGAATTCAGCACCCCCAAATTAGGTTAAAACAGCTATTTTTGTGCTTGCCTCAATTTCTTTGTAAACCAGTGTACTTATCTCTCAGCACACAGCAACTAATCCTTGTTTGAATGCCTTTGAGGTTTCATACATGCTACTAGACTTAAGTTATCTCCCATTCATGATATGTATTGTAATACGAACTGTACTAGTCCATGATATAACCATCATGCTACAATAGTCCTCCAACAATAGGAGAACAGTACATCCTCCATATGCAGTAGATCCTCACAAGCACTTGCAATTCAAATAAACTTTGTTCCTATCCTTGTCAGTGTGTTTAATGGATAGATTTCCTTAAATTTAAACTTCAGTTTCATTAGATTTGCACTGCCTTTTCACAGTATTAACTTTTATTTCCATTTAGTTTGTTTCAGCTTAATTTTAAAGCTGTACTGGTACTAAATAGCTTAGGTTTTGTTGTTGTTTTTAAATATGGAAAGCTGCCACAATGACCATGAATTCTCCAGTATGGTGAATGCTGGCTCCTTTTAAAGTTCTGCTGATGTTACTAATTCTGCTTCTTCCTTGTCTGTGGCTACTAGAAGCTTGTTTTCTGTTAAAGACATTACTGTAATAGTTCACTGTGTTGTGTTTAGAAAGAATTCTCCACTTGCTGCACCTGACCATGAAGATGATGATTTTTATTGTCTCTTTTTTTTTTTTTTTACCTCCTGGAGTTGCACCAGGCTCCTCTTTACCTGCTGAGAGTAATTCATGATGACAAGAAACCCACTTGAAGTAAAAATGCATTTTCAAGATGGCTGGTATGGGTATTAGTAGCACTTTAATTAAAGTACAGAACAATGTTTCAACCTTCTTAGGTCATTTTCAGGTTAAATTTGTGTTTTTTCACACATGGATCCTGTTTATAATTATTCCTTATTGCTACTGTCTTTGTTTTTCAGTAGTTCTGTAGTGTTTGCATTCAAACATGTCAGTAATTTTGTTTTTGCATCTTGTTACCGAATCATAAGACTGTGACTTTACAATTCAATGTATTGACTATGGAAACTCCTGTTACAGTAGAAAATACTAAGGGTATGACTTCTGAGGAATCAGGTTTGACTTTATCTTTAGAGGAAGAACAGGCTTTAATTGATAGGGAGCTAGTTTAATATATTTGGCTGGCAATTTTTTTTCCAACTTTTCAATGTTTCTGAGTAAAGATACAATCAAGGAAAACACTATTTAGGACTCTCTTTTTTTTTTTTGTCTTTTACACTCTGTACCTCTTTAATTTCTCCCTTTCATTTTTTTTACAACTAATTAATCAAATCATTAGTTGACACATTTTCTGGTTTTGCTACATGTTTGAGGAGAAGTGGGTGATTTTACCTGTTTCGTTTTTTTCTTCCTCCTGTTGCTGTACCACCATGCCATTCACTTCAGTGGAGGTTTGTTCTCCTCCTTTTTTTATATTGCTTCCAATTTTTCTAGTAGTTCTGTAGTAAATTTTATGACTTGTACACTTCACGCATAGGGAATATACCCATGGTAAGTGCTGCTCAGATCATGCTCCTTGTGGAATTTTATCCTTTATACATGGGAAGTTCAAGTATTTCATGTCATGAATGCTCAGACTTAGAAAAGTTAACTATTTATATGTCCTTTCTCATCAAGTTAATTTAGATGAATTGTGTGTTAGATACTGTATGTTCCTTTTTTGTTTTGCTAGGTAATTTTACTTGTAACTTGTATATTCAATACATTTTGAGGATTGGTCAATTTGGGATTAGAAATTACTTTAACTAGGTATGTTTAGATAGTTTGTGGGTTACATATCATTACTAATAGTTACATCTAATTTATTATTGTATCTGCCTAATTCGTTTTTATAACCATTGTAAATATGCACTGTAATCCTAATCATTGTCAGTGTTGGCCAAACTTATGTCTCCTTTGTCATTTAAATTAATTTACCTGAACTCTGAGTTAAATACAGATTATTACTTTGTTTTTATTGTGATTTTCATTAATTTACACATCTGTTATTATTACATTATTATTACTAGTAACATCTAATTCATTGTTTGGCCTGGAGACATTTTGTTTTGTCACTGTTAACTATTTGCTTTTTAAGACAATTTTTGATCAGCGTGGGCTTAACTTTTAATTTTTTGCTTTGCTATATTGTGACTGTGTTCATTTCTCTCCATTTATAGGGCAGAGCTATGCTTTGGCTCCTTTCCCTATGATCTTGATAATAGAAACCAATTCTTTTTCTTGTAATCTACAAGATAGGGTTTGCCCCCACAGTGACCACATCATTGATAGTTATTTATTGCTTGGTATCAACTGTTACAGTTCAGAACCATACCTTATGAATTAACCTCAGCTCTTTAAGTGTTTTGTCAGGTAGTAGTATTTCTCGCACAACATCTTCAAACAATGAGTCTTTGCACTCATCTTCACATAAATGACTGGCTACTACTTGCTTATTCCTGTTTGTGGTCCAGAAACTTTACTTTTCTGCTTCTACAAGAAGCAATACAGGTGGGAGTCCTGATGAAAAGGTGAAATCCATTCTTACTCTCACTGAATTACTTTTTTCATTTAGGGATTTTCTTCATTTCTACCTGAGTTCAGCCTAGCCTTCTTCTCTTTATCTTGGAGGATATGGTGCAAGCAGTTCTCTAGATCCTCACCTCAGGTTCTCTAAGAGCTCAAGAGGTTCTATCTCTTTTAAGGATGTGGGCTTGCTTAAAAACTTTCATTCCCTTAAGTTGGGATCTTATGAACTCCGTTCAGTGGAAATTATGCTTAGATCAATTTAACCTCTCTTTCACCCTTCATTCTCAGATCAGAGCCAGTCTGGCTCCATGGTTATACAGCAATTAGTCCAAGACAAGTATGCTGCTTTCTCTGCCATATCTGGACTTGCATCTGTTCATGGACTCATCTTTAGAGCATTGAGGTACTTATCTCAACTTCTAGGAGATTTCAAGTCTCTGGTCAATCAATGAGTCTTCTCTCCATTTCACCATTCTCCAATTCCAGGTCTCTGTGCTCACAGATCCTGGATCTCCTTTTTTGGGCCCACATTCACCACCTTGTGGTCTTAGCTTGCCGTGTTCCTTGCCCCCTTATTCTGGTTGCAGATTGATTATCTCATGGCAACAAGATTCTCTACATGGAGTGGTCCCTCAATCAACAGGCTTTATGGTGGGTGTGTTCCCTAGCTTGGAACACATCATTCAATGATACACTAAACATCCTTTTTTTTGATCCCTTATCCCACTTCCACTGCCTCTGGGAATGTACATGTTTAATCAAGATTAAAGGGGTCTTCATATCTATGTTTACCTTTCTATTCAACACTTTTCTAAAGTTCTATCCCTAATCCAAACCACAGTGTCTAATCCTACTCTTGGCAGACACAACCACAGTTCTCACTGCTTTGATCTTTACTTGTGTAACCTTCTCTATCTTGGTCTCTTCTCCATAAACTTCAATCATACATTGTTCATCCTGTCATCACCACACTATTTATTCATGTATGGCTTTTGTCAGTTTTATTTTTTCAGCCCAGGAACTGAATCCTTTTCTTTTCTATTCCATCAACCTTTCATCCAAACTCAATTTACCAAAGGCAGTATTCTACCTTCAGCTTATGGTATCTTTGATGTAGTTTCTATCCTTACCACCCCTCCTCTTTTTTACCAACTTTTGCCTCATTGTTTGATAAAAAGTGGACACTTTACTTTGTCCAACTATCAGGCAGCCTTGTTGAACACCTTATATTTTTTTCTAGTTTTGTAAGGTTTTTGTCTTCCCCTGTCCTTTTTCTCCTCAGAATAGAGACTCATAGAGACTCATTGCACTTTCTCCAGTGTAATATTCCCCAGACTACCCACTGCACTTACTTTCCCTTTTTTCATTCAATGAAACAAGGGAGTCCCAACCACTTTGCAGTTACTAGGGTGGTAGACCATGGAGGCTTCTTGCTGACTTAGTTTAGAAATTTAATTTATATTACATACTCATAACTATACACTCAGTGAGAAGAGGGCAAAACTGGTTTCCTCCTTCCATTTTCCATGAATGTTTTTTCCCATCTAGACAAATGTTGATTGGAGCAGGACCAGCCTACCTGAGTCTCTCCTCATAATATAGGATTCAGGAAGACATTGCCCTGTTTCTTATGGTTGTATGAAACAGAAGCTGCTCTTCTCATTAATTTCAGCTGCAGGAAGTTTTTTTTTTACCTAATCCTACAGTTGAGTTTGGAGGACCTTGTCGGTCTTGTAATATTGGCAACAAAATGTATGTACAATACTCCTGTGGTTGAACAACTGTTCCATATTCTTGTATAATTCCTGGCTAGTAAGGTATGATTTCTACTCATAATACTATTTACAGATATTGCTCTATTCTTACGGTTGATTTGAGAGAAAGCCGCAACCCTGTAATGCTGAGTTTGGTTTTGTAATTCTTGCTTCTCACGGTGGTTTGTCCAGTTTTGGTTGACTACCAGCTTCTCTTTGTAATTCCAGTTGCCTGACATTTGACATTCTTTATACTTTTGCTGGAGGTTAATGAATATATTTAACACAGTCCACATGTCCTGGTCACTATGTTTGTGTTACACTACATTTGTTTTTTATCTTTTTTCATCCTCAACCTCCTAATGTCAAGGATGAATTATAAAACCTCATCTGTCCTGTTGAGATTGAGTATCTGCATAGTGTATTCAGTTTACATTTTCTGTGGATATCACCTCTCCAAACAAATATCAGTTGTTGACATCCTTATTCTGCTTGTATCAGATTCATTTCCTGCTTCAAAGGCAAAATGTATATAACTGTTCCATATGAAGTGTGGTACCCCACATGTGTGCTTCTGTTTCATGTTAGAGCACATCTATTCAATCTGGGTGGTCACTTGGTTTCAATATTGAATGCCTACACTGGCCCCTACAACTTTGAAATATAAGACTAGCTTCGCATTAGAGGAGGTAAGACTATTTAAAGTTAACATTTTCTTATGTTGCAAGTATTTTTTGATAGGTACTTCCCCTCCTTCTTCTGCAGTGCCAATGTTCTTCTTTTAGAGTCTAGCAATTTTTGAAACTGAGGATTAAACTAGAATAGCAAAGGAATGTTGCTATACCAGTATAGGTGCTGCAATACTATTGGTAGAGAGTAGCCACATGCTATGTACATGTTCAGTAATGGCACAAAATTGGTGGGGTTATATAGACTAGCATGCTAAGCATGAAAATGTTTTCATCAATATTTAGAGGGCAGAAAAAAGATTGAGGCAACACTGTGTAAAAAGAGGTAAGTACTTACCAAGAACACATTTTCAGTGTAAGAAAATGTTAACTTTCCCTTTTTTCTATGTCGTTTTATTTTTTCCATTCTTTTGGAAACCCTTGCCACTCCAAGTTTTTAGCCTCTAGGGTAACTAACTTTGAGAGTTCTTCTATAATTGTGCTACCCACACTGGAGAGAATCTAAATGAGCAGTACAGTGCAGTGGGAAGTATAATTGATGCTGTTATTAATTTAATGCATATCACCCCCTATTATATAGCATACCAGTTTCTGGCACTTTGATCCACCACAAACATACTGTTTTCTGCAAGCAGAAAACAGGACAGTTAGACCTGAAGTACAATGTGACTAGGATATGGTTTGGTATGTGTCTTGTTAAAGAATTTACTCATCCTGCATGTGGGAACAAAAATTAAGTCTCTTCCTATTGCATCAAATTATGTATTCTATTACATTGTGTTCTGAACAATGAAGAGTTAATTTCAGTTTTAATACAAGCTTTGTTCCCACAGAAAAGTTAACACTTAGCTTAGATAAATTTGTAACAGCTCTTTCTGTATAGTTAGAAAGCCAGAAAAATTGTGACTGTTAAAAGAAATTTTCTGCTTTTTGCATGTTACTATTCTATGTTCTTTGCTTCTTTATTTAATTAAAATACCAATAATTTAGTGTACTACTACCGTTGGTATAAAATAAGAGTAGGGTTGAGTGTCATTGACAGTTAAGAAAATACTTTATTTATTGTTTTATCATGTTTATTTATTATTAAAAAAGTAACTAAAATTTAAAATAAGGATCTCTTTAGGTTAGTTAAGGTTAGATAGGTAAAATTAATAATAACATAGTAAAAATATTTCATGAGTCACACACATGAGCAGTTCATGGGTAATGTAATTCCATAGCATAACTTTAGCTGCACGTGCCCCATGTGATTTACAACTTATAATGGCATGGATAGTAGTTGGACATATTCAAATGGCAGGCAATAAAATAATAAAATTTGATTATAAATAGGTCTATACCGTCATGAGTTTAAAGCTACTTAGGATAAACAAATGTTGTTTAATGTTACACTTTGAAATCAATCTAGAAAACAAAAGTGGGTAATTTTTTTTGTAGTTAAGAGGTCATTCAAATTCACCAAACCCATATAGTTGGAGGAAATAACAGATAAAATGTAGAGTTTTACTGAAAACAATTGTATTTAGGAGGTTTTAAATATTACATTAATTAAATTTATAATTTTTGAGATGAAGAAAAATATTTTTAATCTCAATGTGAATTCACTTTGTACCCTGACTATTCAATACAAATGTTCAATGTATTGAAAGACAAATCTTTTTTTAGTTTATTTAAAATACTTTACTAAAAAATACAACTTTGTGTATGTGAGAAACATAATGTTTACTGAAAGACTCAAATTTTGTAAAGATATGTATCATATTGTATTAAAAGTTAGTAGTTTTAAATTAATATTTTAATCGGATACAAAGAGGGCACATTGTCAATCAAATTGTCTGAGCCTATGTTAAGAGAACTAAAATAAAAATATAAACTATCATCAGATGATGATTACATCATGCACTATATAGTTCACATTATAATATGCTTTAGGTGGGAGATAGCTCAAATTTGGCTAGTGGTTTGTGCAAAATCTCTGAAAAAGATGCACAAGAAATAGCTACTGTGTTAAGAGAGCTAAATGTCTATGAGATGAATATTTTTAGGTCAGTAAAATGTTAATATTTTTAAAGGCTGATTTTAATTTCCTAATTTTAGCTTTAATTTTTGTTCTGTAATAGTTATAAAATATGAAGAGTAAAACTATTTCTTGTTTTGAATTTTACTGGAATGGTTGTTATGATAAGATATTTTGAGATTATATATTCATTTTTGCATTACCTCATAATCAAAGTTGTTAAATAACAGAGTAATTTTTAAGGAATTGTTATTTTTTAAATAAATTTTAGGCTACCTTTAGAAAAGTTGGTGTAGATATGATCATATTACATCCACCTTCACATAAAAATTAATAAAATGTAGTCTATGCTGTAGATTAGAACTTGAAGAAATAACAAGCTGCTACTAATATAATAACAACATGATGTTATTGGATTTTTCAACTGAAACCTAACCACACATAATCTGTTTTTGATAGAGATTGTCCAAAATCGTAGGCAGTTATTGTGGAGAGGGCCTACAGGCTCTCCTGCAAAGAAAAAAGATCCATTGAAACTATGTAAGAGCTTCCAATTTTCTAAATACTCCATGGGAATCATGGTGATTGATGCATTACAAGAAAAACCGTGCAATTATGCTCCTACTGATTCATTGGTAAGTGAATACTACCATAGTAGCAAGTTAATTATAAAAAGAGAAAATTTCCATTTTGTTTCACATCATTGATTGGCAAGAGTTGGAAGTAATGGTTGGTCCATCAACATAATGTTTTAAAGACCTAAGACTTTCTTTTATATGAAACATTATTTTAATTTTTAAGGTATTAGTATAGATATTTTTAAAAATAAATTTCAAGAAATTTATCCATTGTATTTATGTAACAATAAATATTGCATTCAACCCAATTCAAAAAAATTATATCTGAGAGAATAAGATAACTGTAAACATTATTAGTAACCAAGGAGAATTTAATAATTTATTTTGTCATACATTTAAGTTGTCCATCAGGGAATCACATAGCTCATTCTTTATATTAATTTGTTGACATTTCATACTTGAATACCCATAGATATGGTAGTTAGAAAAAGTTAATATAAAGTCAAAATTTCTGAATGTTTTTTGTTGTATTTTTTTTCAGTTTTTTCTTGTTGTCTATGGGAAGATAGAAGTGTGTATTCACAACAGTTCCTGGATTATTGAAACTGATGGTTCATTTGTAGTACCATTAGGTAAGTTGAAAACGTTTATTTAGAAAGCATCATATCCCTAGGCTCGTCTTAAAACAATTTAACCTTGAATTATCCATTTGTAGGTAAGTTTAATAATAATATTATGCTTTTAACCCTTTACATGTATCCATTACTATATGATGACCACATAGCATAGTTTGAATTTCTGCTAGAAATGTAAAACAAGTGTACAAAATCAATTAATTTAATTTTAATGAAAAACAGACCCAAAATGGCATCAAGTCACTCCAGTGTTTTAACCCTTAAAGAGACAATTGACCTTGTGCGAGCTGATAATAGCTCCAAACTAGAATGATCTGATGTTGATTTTAAGCCTGATATGACTGTAAAGAAAAATATGACCGTAAATGATTATGTTATATTGTTACAATCGTTCATTTCGGGTATTTAGTAAAAATTATTTTTGTGTTGTCAAACTCAACAGCTGAATTTTCTTTTTTAAGTTTCATATTTTGGAAACTCATATTCATACTTATTTTAATTGTATTTCATAGTCAGGGAACATTCTGAAATAAATAAATGCATGTTTTTATATGGTCATACACTGAACAACCAACATACACACACATTTGGAAAACTACATTTCCTTGTTCAATAAGAATCTGTTTTCATCTGTCTTTCAGTAAGGCATATAATAAGTGGACGTCCATACAGCAAGAACGTTAATTGTATAATTAACAACTAGTTTTAATGATTGAAGTTTGTGTATTGTTTATTCTTAATGTTTTCAGAATTGAAGACATAGTAATAGATGTTAGTATTCTGAAAAAGAGCTGATTTTTTCTATGTATTTTTAAGAAACTATGGGAAGAAACTATGATATGATATGTTCCACACTATGATGTGGAAGAAACTGTAGGTAGATACAACATTTGCATTAGTTTAGACAGAAGCTAGTAATAAAATGGATTTGTCTATTTCATGGAAAACTGTCTCTACTAACATTTGGTAATTCACTAAAGGAAGGATGATTACACAGGTTTATAAAGTGCAACTGACACGACAGTGTCACCCAACTGATTTATTCCATCAACGACAGTTACAAAATATCTGTTTTCAACCATATTTTTGGAAAAAACAATACAAATAATAATGTGACATTCTTAAAAATTGAGAAACAAACTATAAACATGGCAATTGTTCTTAGAGTAAAATCTGTGTAAGCTTAAATGATTGTAAGTATATAAAGTGGTTCATGAGTCATCCCTTCAACTTTCCTCTTTATTGATGGTAGAGCAAAAATATAGAGAGAGCTATAAGAGTAACTTAACTTGATCTCATGATCTTCCAACAGTGCAAGCTGCCAAAGATCAGTAGCAGTATAGGAATCATTCACTTGCAAGATTTCACTAATTTAAAAGGGGTGAATTATACATAGTGTGTGACTAAATATTGTTTCTGACTGTATTTAACCTAACTAGTAATCTAAGAACAGACTTACATTGTCCTTAATTGGTTCAGAAAACATGGCAATAACTTTGGATACCTTCTTTAGTTATTAAAATCACTTGTTCACCAATCAATTGAGCAATTTTAAGATGAACATATACTTGATATTCACTACTGAAATTTTCTATTGCACAGAGTTAAAATTCATTAGAATAGTGTGATTCTAAATTACTCTAAATCAGAAATTTTCAAATTTCAACAACCTTATTTAATTGCATTCCTAGTTTTGCACTGGTCTTTTTATTTTGAGCACCACACACTCACACCAAACAATAATGTGTAATAGAAGTTATGCAACAAATGTGTGATGTGTATTATTGTTATTTTCACAATGAACAATTTGCTATTTTTAAATTACTAATTTTTTTTTTGCAGGTAACATCTACAGAATCAAAAACCTCCGACAAGACAAAGCTAAACTCATCTTTTTTACCATCAAGGGAACTCTACCAGTAGAAGAGTTGGTGGTATGAGTTAACTTCAATTATCAAATTACACACTTCTTCATTGTATGCATTAAACAGTTGTTGTTTTTTTTCTCCATTTATTAAGGTGTTCATGCATTGTTACAGATGAAAAAAGGTTCCTATTTACAGTTTAGTTATAAAGTTGTAGTTTGTGTTGTAAAGAGATGTTTATTTAAATTTGTAATTTTATTAATCTAATATAAAGCTTTCTACGTATATTTGTTTATATTTTAGATGTCACCACTTCCAGTATTTAAATTTTAAATATCAACTTAACGTAGAAAAGCAACAGTGAGCATGTTGTATGATGTGTGTATATCAGTGCTGAGAAATACTGTATAAATATATATTTCCTGATGAACATTCTGTCCAGAATCTAATTATATCTTCTAATCTGTCATCTTTCAGAAAAAAAGAAATTTGCCTTATTAAAAACCACATGGTATCAGCATTCATGTCTTTCAGTTTATAACAAATGTGTGTGTTGTTCTTTGGTTGAGTACATTATGATGTATATCAGTTCTTCAAAGTAAGATGTTTTTTGGTCTCAACAGCTGTTTGTATTGTTTAATTTTATCATTAAAGGTAGTGTGAAACCTTATGCTAAAATAAATATTCACATCTTAATTTGAATAAAATATATTTTATTGCACAGTCATTACTTGAATTTTTAGGAACATTGTCTTATGATTCCTTCAGATAATAAATAAACTGAGGAGTTTGAAATTGAACATATGTCTACAATAATTTATAGTTTTTTCACAGATTGTAGTACAACTATAAGAAGTCCATGACAAAAAGATAAAATATTTTTACCAATTGACAGATACATGTCATAGTCTGTATTCATAAATACGATTCTTCAAGGACATGCCATAGAATAATATTTATGTAATGTGTATAAATTATGCATGCTAATATAAATCATTATCTATGTTTATCAGAGCTTACAGAGACAAATTAGTTTGGTATACACTATATTATACCACTACAGTTGAATTAACTTGGTTTTACAGTACCAGTATAATAGTCAGAAAGTTGAAGTTTCTGTATTATTATTATTTTAAAGAGAAAGTAATATTTGCAAACAAGTTTCAACAAGAAGTAGTGTGACATAAATATTTGTTTAATGAATGTATACAATACATGAAAGATAACACTAAGTACTTTCTCAATTCTTAACCTGCAGAACTAATAACATTAGCACAACTAATGGTGCAGTATTAATCTAGTGTTTTAGAAAATCATTGATGGAAATACAAATTTCAGTCATGGAGAGATTTTTGCAGGAAAACAAATCCATATAATTAACTGTCGTACTCATCATAAAAGTGCCTATAATACTCTATTACAGGAAACCAAGTCAAACAAAGAGCATCTTCATTCATCTCAGTGTGATGTAGTCACATGAGTAAAAGGAAGATAGTTTCAGTTTCGTCACTTGAAACAATTAGATGTTTGGTATGCATGTGGTTTCCTTTCATTTAAGTGTAATAAAAAAATTTCTTTCTGGATAAATGTTTCAAAGTACATTGTTATGTATGTTTTCAGCCTTTGGACCCCCAAATATTTTAAGTCGTCATAAAAGTATTTTTCTCTCTGGATAAGTGTTTCAAAGTATATTGTATATGTACATTTTAGCCAATGGACCCCCACATATATTTAGTCTTAGATCCATGGTTTAATGGTTAACATCAAATACTATATTGTCCCTTGTTCTAAAATTTTTCATATACTTTATATTACATGAATATCAAAATATGTTTTTAAACTCAAATATTTTGTTTTCCATTTGCTCTACCATATCACTAACTCTAGTTATTAATGTCAATGTACAGTGCAATGAAATGTTTAAAATTAATAAATTGAAATATGCACATACCTTTTATCTCTTTATGGATAATCTTAGAATATTTTCTTTATGATATGTTATTAGTTTCATGTGTTTATCGTTTCACTTAGTTTATTTTTAATGTTTTTTTTTTCCTTTGCTGTTCTTTATCTTTGATCGTTTATGTCAACACATGCCAAGTAGTACCTGCTTTAGCCTCCAGAAAATATGTTTTGCACTCAAATATTTGTTAGGCATTGAAGAGAGAGGCAGAAAGTAGAAATGTTTTTTTTAATTTTCAAAATTTTCAAATGTGAATTGTAAAGAACAAATAATAAATAACTAAAATATGAAGGTAAAATCTAAACACAATTTAGCGCTCTGTCAAACTAACATATTATGAGAAGAAATAGCCAAGCACTAAAAACGTTGATCTCAACAGTAGATTTAGAGCAGTTCATTCTTCATTTGTAAAGCAATTGACTGTTTGCATTTCATGCCAGATTTATGACATTACAAGTTATAACCATGCCATTGAATTTAAAACTGTTGATTTAGCAATAACACTTTTACTTGAAAAGTGGGCAGGCTTGTCTTGAACTTGAGAATTTTTAGTTGTTTTCTCTGAGCCTGGTTCTTGGGATTCCACTCATGTTATTAGTAAACTACTTATATACGTGTATTTTAAACATCTGTATATAAAAGTGTACATTCTCTTGTATCTGTCTTCTAATATCAACTGCAAAGTTGAGAACATTAAATGACAATCAAATTATAGTTTTAATTATTGATTTTGAAGTTTCTTTCAAAATAGGGTAATAGTTGTTGGGTGTTTATAGTTAAGCACAAAGCTTTGCAGAGGACTATTTGTGTTCTGACCACCATGAATATTAAAATTTGTTTTTTCACCATGTAAGTCTACAGCTATGCCAGTGGGGGTCATAAACAAATAAAGACTTTGAATTATAATGTATTTCATAATGCTAATTCTATCAAAACGCATTGATAGTAAGGTGGTTTGGTAAAATTGTGAAGGTAGTGCACTAACATTTTATGACTTGCAGAAAAAAAAAATTGAAAAAGGTGGCAGGTCTAAAAGGGTTTTACACACAGTATGTGTAGATGGGTCTAATAGGATAAAATTTATCTTTAGAAACAACAACAAAAATGGTAACATCATATGTGAAAATTCTGCTGTTGATGCCCCATATCAAAATTCAATTTTTTTCACTGAATATTTCAAAGGCACCTTCACTACCTATAACCTAACCACATTTAACAAGAGTAATTATAAACCAAGTGAATAATCATATAGCTATCAATCACTTCCACTACAACCCAAAATTTCCAGCAACAATTTCTGACCACATTTCTACTCTCCCTCACAAAAAATAAATAGACCCATTACCATCTCATGAATTAAAATTTGTATTGAGTGTTTGTAAAAACTTGGCCTCTAACAAAGATTAAATCAGTAACCTTATCATTAAAAATGTATATGATCATCTCACCTCTCACTTGTATCACATATTTAACTTATCTTTCTTTTCTAGCTATTAGTCATCACAGTAATTTGTTTTGTTTTAAATTTCATTCAAAAGTACTCATGGGCTATTTGTGCTAGCTAATTCTAATTTAGAAGTGATACACTAGAGGGAAAGCAGCTGGTCAATGCCAGCCACAACCAATTCATGGACTACGCTTTATTACCAGTGTGTAGTTGGATCAACTGTTACATTATAACATTATAAGACAAGCACTCTAACAACCAGGCCATGCCAGGCTTTTATTGTAGTAGAAATTCTCTTATAACAGTCAAGGACACAAATCATCCAGCACAACTATTTTTATCTCATCAATTTACTTAATTGTGTAGGTGGGACCTCTCAGGGAAGGTTCTGTATCTTTAAATTACCTCCTTTGAGATCCAACATTCACCCATATGTTTGTCATGTGAATGGAAGGAGAAGATCCTGATGGGTGGCTTGTATCAGGGCACCACTTTGGACTTGAATTTCTGTAGAATTTTAGCCTTGGGGTGGCTCTACCTTGGTCATTCAGCTGGTTTTTGTTGTTCTAGGGTCAACTAATGCCAGTATTGGACATTCAACAGGTGTTATGTACTCTCAGGATGGCTGGTATGGGTATTAGCACTTTAATTAAAATAAAGTACAGAACAATGTTTCGACCTTCTTTAACCTGAAGATGGCCTAAGAAAATTGAAACATTGTTCTGTACTTTATTTTAATTAAAAGTTTTAGTACCCATACCAGCCGTCTTGAGAATACATTTTTACTTCAAGTAGGTTTCTCATGATAAAAAAGGTGTTGTGTGCATTATGTCTAATGCTGGCATCACTGCAGTGTCATTCTTTATCATTGTAGTGTATCTGCTTATAGCGTTCTATGATTAATGTGGTCCACGGGTCCTGAAATGTTTCCATTCTCTATGGATCTCTCAAAGAGTGACAAAAAAAATATTAATAGTAAAGCAGCCATGTTTGGAAGAATCTGACCATCAGTCTCCACCTCGGTATGTTCCTGCATCTTGTTTTCTGACTTGAAATTCTACATCTGATAAAGTATTAAGACATTTGTCTCTCTTTTTCATTCAGAAGTGATAAGAGGGGCTTGTTGACTCTAAAGTTGGTTAAGAAGCTATATCTGGGGACATCTTAGTGGAAAAATCTATATCAAAACACAGCTAACCCCTTCTGAATTCAAAGACCACTTTCAGAGCCTTTTTCACACCATGTGAAAAGTCTTTTGTTCTTTGTGTATGCAAGACTTGACAAGTATACATATATTCATGTCTCTATCCCCACAACTGCATTCAGTGGCTGTTCTGGTCTATCTCTTTCAACACTGAGATGCAGAATTGGTCATGCACTCATTTTATGGAATATCCTTTCTCTGTCAGAGGTCTTCCGAATTAACCCAGGGCAGGTTGCGTGGAGGATGAAAGATTTCTTTACCCCAAAGAAAAGTGTTTTGCTGGTAAACTTGGCCCTCCTAAGTAAAATGGCCACTGTTGAGGTTTGTTCTAATTTGGATAAAACTGTGTGCTTCATCAATTCTTATTATCCAATCTGTTCCTCCTTGAAAAAGCATTCCTTCTGCCTACTGATATAGTCAGGTTTTGGCAATTTACATGGTACACAAATGAGTGAGTTCATGGAGATTTACTACTGCTTGTTAACCAGCACATACCAACTTCATACATTTCTGGAGGCTGTGACCATCCAAATCTCTATGAGCTGTACCATTACTGTTTCTTCTCTTTGCTTATTATCAGAAGAGATTTACAATTAATCAGACCTTCACCCTTTTATAGAATAGTTGCCATTTTCCTTCTTCATCTTAAGAAACTGTTATGAATACAGTCATCTCTGTGTTGATGTTAATATTGATGGAAGGAGTAGGCTCTCAGATCACAGGTTTTTTGTCTTAAGTATTGATTCTTTTATTTATTTTCACACACTTAGTCAGTCTTTTTTTCTGTTATTGATCTATCTTATTTGTTCAGTCTTCACTTTTTCTCATTTTTTTTGGAGGGTTGACAATGACAAAGCTTGTCAGGCATCAGAGCCATAAAGACTCTTGAATTAAGTTCACTATCAGGATCTCTTCTACTAGTAATCAATTCCAAAGTCCTCTACAACAATATTTAAAAGGTAAGTGGGAGGTACGCTTCCAATCCCCTTCACATCTTCATCTCCATTGTCCATGAAGTTGCTCATGTACAGAGCATTGCCAGTATTGTTGAAGAGTGATATCTTTCCACATTTCCAGCACTTCTATCTTTTTCTACCTACTTGCCCATCAAGCTTCTGGCTGAGAGGTTTCCACTTTTCTTTTGAGTAGATTATCTCTATAATTATAACTTCCCATTTACACTGGCAGAACTTAAGTTTACTCTTTATTGATCTGGCAGCACCTGAGTCAGACATTATGATGTTCACTATGAAATACTATGTCATATTTCTCCTGTCACTCTTACTCTTCTTCTGGTTGTTTCTAACCAAATTTAGCAGGAGAATGTTTTTCCAGGTGGTTAGTACAAGACTATTGTTCTTCCTTTTTCAAAGCTTATGAAGAATCCCAAGAGTACTTGCTCTCACTCACTTGTCAGACTAGACCAGGGCAAACTGTCTAACCTTTTCTTCTTCTAAGATTGTTTGTATCCATTTATGCTACCAACAGGGTTTGCATAAATGTGTTTGCGTTGTTGATATTCTTCCCATAGTGGACTATGGATCTATGAGTTGGGCCAAGACCTCTGCCTAGAAGATGTTGGACCCTGTACTTCATAATTCTCCAGTCCAGAGTCAGTACACTGAATCCCATGATCCTCTTCTTCACCTCAGACATTTGCAAGTTTCCTTGCTTTATGCTACTAATCTTCAGTTCTTCATAAGCACTCCATTTGGGGTTGTGTCTTCCTTCTGTAGAGATTAGAAAATCTACGTTTTCTCCTTTTGGCCTTCACATCCAGGCACACCTGACTGTTTAGGGTCTATCATTTGATGGCATTGCTGAGTCTTATTGTTATCTCATCCCCACTTGTAATCCTTCCTGGAGTCTTATGAAAATGGCAGATACTTCAAATTGGAAGTATACCGTCTTCTCTTTGTTAAACATATTTCAAATCATTGAGGGATTCTCCCCATTGTAAGTACTACCTCCTCTTTACTGACTATCTTTCAAATAATTCTTCTGTTCCTGTTTAAATGAATGGTAAAAATCAGATGACTTTGTGGGTGACTTGATGGTTCCACACAGAATTCCATTTACAGTTTTTGTGTTCACTGTTGTGTGCCATTTATCTTGTCCTGGATCATGTAGAATATAAGCATTAACCTATTGTACTATTTACAGAGACTCTTTTGGCTCTCTACTGGTCAGCCTTATTTTATTTTTGATACTGGGCCATGAGTAATCTAGAGCATGAGCATGCTTATATTGCACCTAAGTGTCTGCACTGATGCTATCATGGCCATGCTTGTTCCATATGTGGACTATTATCCTGTAATCAAGGCTTGGCTTTGTGGCATTTGTAAGTAAGTTTGAGGTGATTAACTTCATAATATTTTTTTCTCAAATCAAATTGGCTGTTACCATTTGAACAACTAATTTCCATAAGGATTGAATTTTATTGTGTAAGCTATGCATTGGTCACTGTTGTCTTACTCATCATTTGCTTTCTTCCAGGTTTGAACCACCTATGTGGTCTTTGTGACACTCAGGTTATAACTGTCCATATTTTCATGCTGTCATTACGAATGTGAGAAGTGGCACGATTTTGTACATGTATTTTCTCAGGGTTTACTCCTGACATTAGACACTGTCCAGGTAGCTTGTGTTTTTAAACTTTTTAAAGCCATTCACCTTTTTAATTCTAATTAGTTTTTACATGATTTTTTTGGCATTGTCTAAATTTTAATGTGTTTTCATTTTGCATTTTTACCAGTTATTTGGTGCAGATAGCCTAGTTGCTTTGTGACAAAAGGAAACATGAAACAACCAACCAACTTTATAGGTTCACTTCCAGAAAAAAGGTATTTCCACTAGGATAGTATACTGTATGCAACATAGTAGCCTTTAAAAGATTCAGAATGTAACCTGTGAACATAAACAAACTGGAGATAACTTAGGCACATTAAAGGCCTTTGATGGTTTTAGTTGTCATAATGTTACATTTACTGTTTTCTTAAGTTTTAAAAAACCTTTGACTCTGTCTGACATACTGTTCTTAAGTAATTTGAGATTAAGCTGTTTAATTAGTAAAGTGTATTTAATGCAAAGGCTTTTTTTACTGTTACTTTTTACCATAATCCTAAGCTAACCATTCCTTACTGCTCTATTGCGCTTACTTATAGTGTTTTCTTCATACTTTATTTGTCGTTACTCGGTAAATGTGCATGTTCCCACACTAGTTTGCAGCCATCTAGTGGTGTATATATTGTATACCTAGCATCATAAATAAGATAGGTAAATTTGTAATCGGCGTTAGATGTTTTTGTGCAAAATCTACCAAGTTTAAAAGTAACTCTGAGATCTGTTTGAAGGTGGGTTCTGTGAGAAAGATTATGTAATTTCTTCTTAATAAAAAAAAAACTTTTCTGTATAGGACATCTTGCCTCCTTTCACATAATAGCTTTCTTTGATTTGTGCTATTGTCTATATGCACAGTTTTTGTTTGCCACTAGCCTTGAAGTTCCCATCAATAGGAACATTACATATACTTATAAAGCAGCTAATTCCCTCTAAACTTTGGAACATAATCGCTACTTCTCAATTTGGCACTTGTGTGTAATAACCTGTCATTTTTCAGTTTCTAAACTTTTCAGGTAGAAGTGTTTTGGTGTGGAAGTACCTACAAGGATTTCTGTTGTGGCTTTGCATGGTTAAGTGGTTGACTCGCAGTCTGAGGGACACAGATTTGAATCTCCATCTCCCTAAGCATGCAAACTCTGACAACTGTGGGAAACATTATATATGCTAATGGCAATCTCACTATTCAATGGTGATAACTAGCTGTCTTTCCTCTAATCTTTCATTTCTAAATTAGGGATGGTTAGAGTAGATAGCTTTGTCTGAAATTCAAATCAAAAGAAATGGTTACATTTTATGGAGATATGTATTGTTTTGGTTCCGTTTTCTATTATTCTTTTGCACCTGCAGATTTTATGGTGTTTTATTTTCACATTATTGTTTCATAAGTATCATTAACTTCCACTTTGTCTGATGTAAGACAACAAAAATTGTTCATGATAGATTAAACTAAAATGGCATCAAGTTTGGTTTTGTCTGTTGGGAATGTGATGGCTTTTGTATGGTGAGTCTTTTTGTATGGCACAGACCTTCTTTTGAACCTGAAATACATCTGTCAGTGTATTTCCTGTTTGAAAGGAAAGGTATTTTACCAGTGTTTTTTCCCCTCAAACATCCCAGAAAGGAAACTATTTATTTCTAGATCTTCTTTCCAGAATTTTATATTTTATCCACTCCTCATATATTTATGGAATTTATTTACATGTTCCACTTGATTATAGATAACTAAAGTATTATCCATAAATTTTGATATTACAAGAATTTGAAACTGTTGGAACACTTCTTCAACTGTTGTTTTTCATTACAGAAAAGCAGGTTAACTAATGATGGAGCCAGTCTGGAACACTTTAACAACTCCAAATGTTTCATAATAAATGTTACCATCAAAAAGGAAATTGGACTCCTGGATGGCAAATTCCAATAGTTGTTGAAAAACTGTTTAGGGAATCTCATCATATTTCCATTTTCACAAATTAGATTAGTCACCAACTGCAGTGTTCCTCTCAGTAGAATGTATGTGTACAAGAATTCATTCTCTCAACCAACACAGTATAAATTTCTGTCAAATCTTAGACCTTGTACTCTATTGAAAAAACAGAATTGTCTTCTATCATGTAGTCTTCATGCATTAATTGATCCAGACATTGCACGAAAACCCTGTAGTATATTATCATTATAATTACATTTGATACTATTTGTCTGATTTTTATGAATTTCAGAATACCATATAGCACACCAGGATGGCATCCATAAAATCTTTATAGGTATACATCTTGTAGGAAAATTTATTTTTAAAATTATGATAAATGCCTCCCAGTAGCACATCAGTATGTCTGTAGACTTATACCAATAGAAACTGGGTTTAGATACCTGTAGTGCTTCATGTAGCTTTGTGCTATACTATATAACAAACAAACAAATTTTGATAAAAATCTTTCTTGTGTAATGATTTACCACAGTCATTCAAAATTCCATCTATTTTTTAAAAAATAATGATTTCTTTTAACTGGTTTCTTTAACATAGTTTTCTCATTTGTATCTAATTTTCTAAAAGTATCCAATTACTTTTTATTAATATTGAAACAGTTATGTTTTTAATGTAATAAACATTTTCTATTAATCAAAGCTTTTAACACTCATATTATTCATTACTAACACTACAAATCTGTTGCTTAAAACCTGTTTAAATAAAATTTCAGTGAATAATAAGTTATTTTCAAATTTAAGTTTAGCAAGTGATGTGGCAAGTTTCAAACCTGTTGAGAACACATTCTTTTTCTTTTTAATTAAATCTAATATGCAGTGAGGTAAATCATATATTACTTCATGTGAACCATTAATAAAGCTATTGTCATTCTTGCTTTCTCAATTGGTTCCATTTGTTTGGTGTCTGTGTTTAAATAAATATTTATTATTTTGTCTACATTTTCAGTTACATAATCAAAAATAATCAAATTAATTAAAATCAAACAAGTTTCTTCAAATTGACATTTAAAAGATTTGTATGCTCTATTTTTGTCTAATTTCAAAATTTTATAACTTTTTAACATTGTTCAAAGTTTGTAGTATAACTAAATTACCTAAGAGAGTCTTTAAAAATGAGCATATTTTGGGAAAAAATTGTAGATTTCTAGCTGCATCCAGAAACTTGTAATTCAGTCTTTCTTAGTTGTGATAATATTAACCCATAAAAGCAGTAGTGGTAGATATATGTGTAGGAAATCTAATTGTGACTATACTTAACTCTAATAAAGTCTGTGTAGTTTACATTACATACCATGATATGTATCCTACTCGTAAAACGTAGATGTCAAAACATATTCAAATAAAACCTCACATTTCAAACTGCCTCATCATAATGTATAAAACCTCACATTTCAAACTGCCTCATCATAATGTATAAAACATCACATTTCAAACTGCCTCATCATAATGTATAAAACCTCACATTTCAAACTGCCTCATCATAATGTATAAAACATCACATTTCAAACTGCCTCATCATAATGTATAAAACCTCACATTTCAAACTGCCTCATCATAATGTATAAAACCTCACATTTCAAACTGCCTCATCATAATGTATAAAACATCACATTTCAAACTGCCTCATCATAATGTATAAAACCTCACATTTCAAACTGCCTCATCATAATGTATAAAACATCACATTTCAAACTGCCTCATCATAATGTATAAAACCTCACATTTCAAACTGCCTCATCATAATGTATAAAACCTCACATTTCAAACTGCCTCATCATAATGTATAAAACATCACATTTCAAACTGCCTCATCATAATGTATAAAACCTCACATTTCAAACTGCCTCATCATCATGTATACTCATACCTTAACTAAAATCACCTCCTATAATTTTTTAGTAACACAATTAAATTTGGAAAAGTCTCAAGATTTCAGTTTCAACAGACCATTTTCAGGTATTGATTCCCATAACTGTTGGCTTCAGTAAATGAAAACATTTTCAAAGAATAAATCAATTTTAATAATAATTTGAATGATGATCCTACTTCATTAATTTGGAGATTTAGCTGTTTAATTAATAATGTCTCTTTGATTATTACTTCTTCTCACAACACTGAACTAATCATTCTTTACTTTGGCATTGTAAGAACTAACAATGAAAGAAGTCTTTGTCTCAGAGGCTTTATTGTAACAACTCATAGGGAATATAGATGAAAGAGCCAGAGTATAAAACCTGTCATTAGTGGGTCTGACTCTTCTGCTCTGCTTCTTGTCCAAGAGATACAACAAAGTAGGAAAGAAAGGATAGATTTTAATGCTGTAACCAATATATCTCATGTTTGTGGGTACAGAGTACTTTAGAATGCTAAGAGAGAAAAAACGGAGACTTGTAAGAACCCAATGGTTACACTAGTCTGGACTTATGTAAGAATGAAATTCTCTAGAGGCAGATGGGTGAAAATATGCTGAGCACAGTTGAATAAAGCTTTCTCTTGGACCTAGAACTTTTGCCATTGCTTCAAGAGTCTCTAGAGGTCATCTCTTTACTGCTGAACTCAGAAGACTGAAGAGTTAGGGCTCTATAGATCATCCATAAATACTTGTTAAGTTTGTTCCCTGAAGCTAAGCTTAGAAAGTGGAATAACGTGTAATAAAGAGTTACAGGGAAAACAATGGGCAAGGCAGAGTACTAGAGCCTTACATCTGATTGCTGCATCCTTTTAGAGTGGAGTGGACAACTTCTGCTACCACAAGCTTTTTTGCCTGCAAGTGAGATGTCAAAAACTTGCTAGTATTCAAATTGGCTCAATTTGAATAGAACAGGCTAATAGCTAAGCTGGGAATGAGTCACAAGGTACCTGTGGTAGATGACGTTTGTCAATAGGAGTTGCTTCACCAGTTGCAAAAATGAAACCCTCTTCAATAGAAGTGGTTAGTAGCCTTGTCAACTGAAGCTTGTAATGTGAACAGATGTCCTTTAATGCTTGCTGGCAAGATATTGTCAGTGTTCAGTGACTCCCTAAACCCAAAATCTCAAGAACTTTCCCCATCGAGTAGGAGTGTCCAGACTAAAGTGAAACTTGAGTCAACTAGGAAATGTTATGCATTCAACCAGATAAGACCATGTTGAAGGCAAGACTGATCCCTAACCAAGTTGGTTAAAGAGAAGCTGTTAAGGGGTTTAGTTATTCCCTGTATGTTTCCACACAGAGTATCATTTAGGGTCATGCAGTAATATATCTGAAACTGAATTTGAATGACCCTGGACTTGTTTTAACCAAATAATTTCTAAGATAGTACAGCTTTACAGTTTCATTAGTTACTCAAGATTCCAGTGTTAATCTCCTGGTTGCTAGATTGGATCACTTATTTCTTTACTTGTTTTGAGAAGTCATGGAACTTTATTTTAATGGTTTGAAAGTCACACTGTGAATTTCTGCGGTTGTCAAAGTACTTTTTTTTAATTTAACACTTTGCAACAGAAAGCTACTGTAAGTCATTATCTTCTTCCAAGCAACACTGAACCATAAACTGTACATATCGCATTGTGTAACTTTGTTCGTAATTCCAAAACAAACGATTTTACAGAAGCTGTGGAAAGAATTTATCGTATTTAAATCGGCAGTTATGACACAAACAATATTTGATCTAAATATTAGCAGCTTTGATAAGATGTTTCGAATTAAAAAACTATTTATTAGGACTGTGAAATATAATGGGAAAGATGGTGTTTGAATGTTTTTGACATTCAGTCTCGTCTTATGTAATAACTCTACCCATGAGCTTTGTAAGTTAGTTGAATCAAATCCTATCTGTAAGTGTGAAGTACAGATTATTTAACATACTAACCTACTACTATCCCTCTATGGGTTACGTTATCACAACCTAAAACTAAATCGTAGCTTTCCAAGCTAAATTGGTCCGGCATGGCCACGGGGTTAAGGCACTCGTAATCCGAGGGTCTCGGGTACGAATCCCCGTCGCACCAACCATGCTCGCTCTTTCAGCCTTGGAGCCGTTATAATGTGACTGTCAATCCCACTGTTCGTTACTAAAAGAGTTGTCGGTGGGTAGTGATGATTAGTTGCCTTCCCTCTAGTCTTACACTGCTAAATTATGGATGGCGAGCGCAGATAGCCCTCGTGTAGCTTTGCGCGAAATTCAAAACATACCAAACCAACCTAAATTATTCTTATATTATACATATTTCACATTTATGTTTGTGAAATTTCTGTTACATCATATTTGTTTTGTGCAATTGATAACATTAATTATCCAGTTTATAAAATCTTATTAAATGCTCAAAATATCTATATGCACGATAAACTGCAAGCTTCAAAGAAAAATACTGAAACATTGAAAGTCATTATATTTTTCTTTTTTAAATAAATTATTAGAATGATCAAGTTAACAATTTTACACAGAAATTATGATTTAATAAAATTGAAACGTTGAGAGGAAAGCCAACATTAGCAAGCACAAGTTGTTCCTATCGATCATCCACGTTGTGGGTAGTCTCTTCAGAATACAGTGGATTTCGAAGAGGGGCAGGGTATGTAACATGTTTGTGTCAGATATGTGTATATATATATATCAGTAATTAGAATTAGTAACCATATATATATCGTTAAGTAGATTATATTATGACTATTCTGAATACACGCGTTACCCTGACATCCACATCCGATATCAAGTCGCAGTAAAACTGCATTTATCGGAAGTACGTTTTGATATTTGTCTGAGCGATGGCATCGAAAAACAACGTAGGCCTTCGAATTTAAACATCATAAATGATAAACAAAGTTAAATTTCTAACAACAATAACTGAGTCGCCCCAGTATCGCGTAAAATATGTATGGATTAGCAGTGATATTTTCATAGACAGAATTAACAGACACAAATTCGTGATGACGAGAAACCCAATTGAAGTAAAAATGTATCTCAAGACTGCTGGTATAGGTATTAAAACTTGTATAAAAATGAAGTAGAGAATAACGTTTTGACCTTCTTAGGTCAACTTCAGGTTAACAAAGATGATCTAAGAAGGTCGACACGTTGCTCTTTAATTTATTTTAATAAAAGGTTTTAATACCCATACCAACAGTCTTGAGATACAACAGACACAAAAGGTCTAAATTCCTCTCTAACTACATCAGTCTTTTTGTCAGAGGTCAAACCAACGACATCGGGTGATCTGGTAAAATTACGTCCATATGTGCACATGAACGTACTGGGTATTGGCTCCTTTTATTTTTCATTTTTCAGACAACAATCGGACACAGAGTGACCAGATTTTTTACAGAAAGGGCGAACAGGCCTTTGATATTAATAAAGTTTTATCCTGACTGTCTGAAGATTTCGAACTAAAGGAGCTGGACTTTTTATAAGAATCCTCAACTTTAGTGGATTGAACAGGTTTTTGCTGAGCTGGCAGTAATTTTTTTTTATGAAAAGTGGTTTTATATGTTAAAGTGTAATCATCAGGAAGAACAGCTTGTGTTTCAATTTTCCTTTCATCCAAATAAGTTTTAGGTCGTCTCTCGTATGCGTTTAAATTCCTCATTCATACATAACTGTCTTAATTTGTTTAAACTGTTGTCAGTACAGATAAAAGTACACCATGGATAAACTTCTTTTGCGTGGACGAATTCCATATAAGTTTGATTATCTTGCTTGCGATGACCTCGAAACTTTTGGTGATACGTTCGGTACTAACTCTATGCTTTGAGGATAGCTGCTCGTAATTGGTGTAACCTTCTAGAGACAGAGCAGCATAAGCTTTTTGTGCGTTACCAATCAAAAAACACTGTAATAATAATGACTATTTTTCAGTGAGCCATTCCATGGTTTGGACAACTTTCTCAAAATGTTAGAAGTATTTATCAACTTCATTTTCACTAAATAGTGGTACTTTAATATATAGATTGAGTTGAAAGTTGTTATTTGGCCTTGGTCAGTCGGAGGTGAGTCTAATTTCCATTTCTTTTTCGGTTTCGATATGGGTTTGTTTAATCTCGATTTTGTTAAGTTGTAATTGGATTCCTGTATATTTAAAAACGGCTATTATGGGCTGGAAATTGTTTATGTAGAACAGTGAACAACGCTTCTACCTTCTTCGGTCATCGTCAGGTTCACAAAGAAAGAGGTAGCTGATCCCATGTTTGAAGGGGGTTGTGTAATTGAGTGTAGGAATGTAGAGAGCGTGCTTAGATGTTTGATTATATTTATTAATAGAGATATAAAGGAGTTCCTTTGTATTGGTTTATTTTGGACTTGAGTTGCTGTGTAAGTAAAGCTTCTTTAATTTTGCGTTTGTTTACGTTTCTTCCTTTATTTAGTATTTGGATGTTTTTTTATGGTTGTGTTTATTTGATTTGCAGTGTTCGAAAACGTGTGAAGGTGACTTTTTGTGTTCTTTGAATCTGGTTTCCATTCTCCAAATATATAACATCAGCCAGCTCATTCATTAAAGATTATTTTACTTTCAAGTCTAATCTTAATCGACTTAATCATAAAGCCTTAATGGCCAGTTTCGTTGTTATATCCCTCTTTACAGAAGTTCCAACCGCTGAAGCCTGCAAGATAGCCTTAGAATTCTATATTCGAGACCCTAATGCATCAATAGTCATTCCCAGGAACCAATTGGCAACCTTCATAGAATTCACCACGATGAAGACAAACTTCATGTTCAACAACTACAACTATATACAAACAAATGGCCTAAGCATGGGCAACCCAGTATCACCAGTTCTAGCCCATATTTTTATGACGCAAGTCGAAACACAAGCATTTAATAAAGCATTACATCCACTACTATACTGGTACAGATATGTAGATGACACAGTTGCAGGATTCACATCTACAGAACACACACTTAATTTTTTCAATCACATTAACTCTTTACATCCCAACATTAACTTCACATGTGAACAGGAAGAAAGCAATCAAATATCATTTCTTAACCTGAAAATTACAAGAATCGATAAACAATTTAAAACAGAAATCCACTGAAAAATCACCCACACTGGACTATACATCTCTTGAGATTCAGCACATGAAGCAGAACAAAAACTCAACATACTAAGAAATCAAATAAACACAGCCATAAAACTATGCTCACCAGATAAATTAACAACGAATTAGACAAAATAAAACAATACTTCATCAACATCAATGAGTTTCATCCACAAACCGTAGAAAACATCATACGCACACACCTAGACAAAAAGTAAAATCAACCAACAAAAGTAAATATATACCACGAATTAAAAAATCACAAAACCATATGCTGCTGCATACCATATATTCCCGACATCAGCGAAAAATAACCAACATTTGACAAAAACTAGTAACAAAATATGACATTTCTGTTAATACCAAATTTGTTCAAAAACCTGACGATGACAGAAGAAGGTCGAAACGTTGTTCGCTCCTCTACATAAAATTTTCTCAATCTATACAAGCCGTTTTTAAATACATATTTTTCTCTACAAATGGGTTTTTTCGTCATCACGGATTAATTGGATTTTTAACTTATCGCTCAATTCTGGCTGGTTAGTGGAGACATTAGAGTATTTCACTAAAGCTTCATCAAACAACAAATCACCATCGACTAGCATTTCAACAATGCGCTTTTTAGTTCATTTTTTCTCGTTCATTTCTTAACTTCTAATTCTAAAATTTTGGTAATTTCAAGCAATTCACTTTTGTTACGTTATTCTAGTTATTCAAAGGAGGGTGATTTAAGAAAATCTTTATAATCAGACATGATTAAATCTTGTTGACACAGATAAACATAAACTGAATTGTGACATGAACTTTAATTCAGAACGAATTTTATCTCTGATTTAGATTACCAGTGAAAAATTCACTATAGAGCTATTGTTATCATATTTTGTTTTGTCCTTACGAGCAAACTTATTCCCCGCTGGTACAGCGGTAAGTATTTGGATTTACAACATTAAAATCAAAAGTTCGATTCCCCTCGGTAGACTCACCAGCTAACGTAATGCGGCTTTACTACATGAAAACACATACTCAAAAATAAAAAAAATAGTGTGTAAAAATTACTATAAATCAAATGTTAATATTTAAACAGGTTGTTTTCCTTTTGCCGGTTTTTTTATTTACTGTCAGTAATTTAGTGCAGCTATTTTATATTTACGTAGTAATTTCGTTTTTTTATTTTGGTTATGCGTAATGCTATTTAAACAATTGTTTACATTGAATATTAAAATTCTTCGTGTGTTTTTCTTATAGCAAAGCCACATCGGGCGATCTGCTGAGCCCACCGAGGGGAATCGAACCCCTGATTTTAGCGTTGTAAATCCGGAGACTTACCGCTGTACTAGCGGAGGGCAAAATTTTTTATCTATAGTCGTCTCTGTAGCACTTTATTTTACAATGTTAAGAATTATCGTGCAGCAAATTTAAGTTAAAATTTAAAATTTGGGAGTGGTGTTAAACTTCAATATATATTTTATGTTCACTGTCATGTTAAGAATGTTACGAAAAAATATATTTCCAAGTTTTAAAAGATATTGTAATAGACAAATCATGAGTGTAATTTCCACCCTGCTTGCTGTTATAAAATCAAATTAACCAGCGACCCTCAGATTACGAGTCGAGTGCCTTAACCACCTGGCCATGCTGAGCCTCTTCTTAAGAAGGCGAAAGATTTAGACATTGCAGTAGCATGCTACATTATACGCCTCATTCTGAATTTCCTACTTACTATATCCGTCTCTTCTGTTCCAAAGAAAGATCTTTCTAACGACATAGATATCTCCTAAATCTAATTCTACCAATGAATTTTTTTCAAAGTTTGTAATATTAAAGTCAGTGTGAGGGAAGGAGACCTTGTTATCCACAGGCCAGTGAGCTAACCTGCTAGCATCACAAATCGTGCTTTGATGAGTTGACTTTTCAATAGCAACATTATCCTGAGATAAAAGCAAAACACATGTATCTAATTTACATGTAACTTTTTCAGTTATTGGTATTATGAAAAAAATACTGTGATCTCTCACACGTCACTGAAAATGAGCAACAAGCAGTGTGGGACTGAAGTCCAAATTAAGATCCTCCAGCTGTAAGCGGTTGAGAAACATAAAACTAATACATTACTTCATGTTAGTTACAGTGAGAAGTTTAGGTTTGTTTGTTTGTTTTTTGAATTTCGCGCAAAGCTACTCGAGGGCTATCTGCACTAGCCGTCCCTAATTTAGCAGTGTAAGACTAGAGGGAAGGCAGCTAGTCATCACCACTCACCGCCAACTCTTGGACTACTCTTCTAGAAACGAATAGTAGGATTGATCGTCACATTATAACGCCCCCACGGCTGAAAGGGCGAGCATGTTTGATGGAATGGGGATTCGAACCTATGACCCTTGGATTACGAGTCGAACACCTTAACATGCTTGGCCATGCCGGGCCCGAGAAGTTTAGGACATCACAACATCTGTTTTGTTTCTATCAGACAAATGAAATTTTCTGATTTGCTGTTTTCTTCATTAATCTATTGGCTTTATGCAACTGGTATCAATAATTGTCAGCGAAAATATCATTTTAACTCTTATGTTATTTACCAGTGGTCCACTGTTGGCTCAATAATTTGTTTTGAAAATTAGTATGTATTTCTGTTAACTTAATCCAGCAGGCACAATTCAAACTTTTTAAAAAGTCACGCGAATTCAGGAAATTCAAATTTGGATTAAAGCTCAAGAAATAAATACAGATATTTACATCGCTATTTATGGTGTATTTTATGTATCCTCAAGACGGCTGGTATGGGTATTAGAACTTCAATTAAAATAAAGTACAAACAACGTTTCGATCTTCTTAGGTTATCTTCAGGTTAACAAAGGTTGAGAAGGTCGAAACGTTGTTCTATACTTTATTTCTATTAAAATGCTAATACCTGTAACAAGTCGTCTTGAAAATACATTTTATTTCAAATGGGTTTCTTGTCATCACAATAATGTACTTTAATTTTCAATATTTTTTGGGTATCGACAAGAATTTATCATTTTAAGTTTTAAAATATGTAGAATCTTATTTTAAAACTATTACCTTAAAAACAACACATGCACCAAATTGTTTAAAGGATATAAAAACAGATAAAATGTAAGTATTTTAGTTTATGTGAATGATACCAGCCTACCTTCTATCTTCCACATTTCCATTTAAAGCTACACGAGGGCTATCTGTGCTAGCCGTCTGTAATTTAGCAGTGTAAGACAAGAGGGTAGACAGCTAGTTGTCACCACCCACCGCTAACTCTTGGGCTACTTAATTCTAATATGCCAAACTTAATACAACAAGCTCGTATACTAACGGTTAAAAGTAACTGAGAAAGAACATAGTCGCCAAAGAAAATATAGTCCTCAGTACTAATACGTCAAACTAAGTCAAACAAACAAATTTGTTAAAAGTTGAAGCTATAATACTGTGCAAAAGTACTAGAAAATATTTTGTTATTCCTTCCATTTCATAGGACTAATTTTTTCCGTGTCATTACAGAATGTAACGTTAATTTTGCATTAGAAACAAAAAAGCATCAGTTTAGCTGTGCACCAAGAAAATGAAGAATTATCAAACCCATAATAACTTACGTGGGCGAAACAACCAACTAAAGCAGCTTTTTTATAACTCCAAAGCTACACAGGGAAGTATTTGGACTGTATCCATCTCAAGGATCGAACAGCTAATCTTAGTGTTGTAAGTCATATTGCTAACCAATAAGTCCCAAGAGGCTGAATTATGACAGCAATGAATCCTGACCTGAACGCAAAGACAAATTTAGTTTTAATGACAAATGATGTTATCGTAGTTAAATATATTTGTAATTTTTGCGTTAAAATACGTGCAATGTTTTTGTGAAATTTAAGGGAGAGAACTGCGCCTTTTGTCCCTTCCTCCGGGTGCCCATGAGTACGTTTTTAACACAAGAAAACAAGAAGTTAGCTGTATTTTCACACATTAAACAACTGTTACCAGAAATGTTCTTCATGATGTACCTGATGGTGACAAAAGCTTGTCGAAACATAGTGTATTTGTTATTTGTAATAAAGTTTTTGTCTTTACCCATTCAAGCCGTCTCTAAATTTTATTTTCTTCTGATATTATTACACGTTATACATTCAACGTATGAATAAATTACTTTTAAATCAAAACAATTTTCATTCATTTTCATATTTGTTTCTATTCTCATAAAAATGCATAATTAAAATGAACATTACAATGAGTCATAACTGGTATTAGTATGATCCAAACATAAGTTTAAATTAAAAAGAACTTGGTCAGAAATAAATTGAAGACTGAAAAAGAAGAAAAATGTCATCCATGTCAATAGTTTGGAAATTTTCGTCAATGCCAAACGTCCTACATTAATGTCTGGAGAGGATCATCAGAGGCTGGAAGAATGTTTTCTAGGTAACAAAAGAGGAAAAATCAAAAGATGAACATCTCTGTCTAAAATAATCAAACACTTCTATTTCAGTCCAGTGGAAACTATAGCTTCAGGTCTTATGTCCTTCAGCGAAATTATCGAGCACTAACCAACTGCATAGTGAAGTAATATATGTTGATAATTAGAAAATCTTGACAAGTTTCATACATTATGGAGAGGATTAGTAACCATAAGGGAAGTACATAAAAGGGGTACTTCCCTGAACAGCCCACGGAAGGGTAGTGCACCAGAATGAAAACCTACTATCCAGGTTCCTTCATTGCTAGCATTCGGTAAGTGAATGTTCAAGAGTTACCAGCAAGAGCTGAAATGTTGTCAAGAATACCAGGTAAGTCATATAGACATGCTAAAAACAAAGGAAAAGTTTCGCCTGATGAAGAATACCTATTATTCGATAATAAAAATGATCCAAGTACTCAAAATAGTCTGGCTCCTTCTCCAAATACGCAAGAAATTAAATTCCTAGTTGAACAAGAATGAACTGCCTATCAGTATGCTTCTACTTATTTTCCGTTAATTTATTATGTATTTCTTCTTCAGCTGTTATATGGCTGTGTGTTTAATCTTTAAAGACATTTAAATTTAAGGTTTGTTTATTTGGAAGTAAGCACAAAGCCACACAATTGTCAATCTGTACCCTGCCCTCCACGGATTTCGAAACGCGATTTCAAGCAGTGTGAGATCATAGATATACCGTTGTGCCACTGGGGGCCTTAAATTTAAAGATAAGTTATTTATAATTTTAAACACCAAGCTTTGCTTAGCAACATAAGAGAAATCTCTGTTTAAACTGCCAACTCATGAGCTAATCTAAGAAAATAGCATCATTTGACTGTAAGTCGAAAAATGCGCCCACGGCCCAACGAATTTTGTAGGCCATAAAGTTCAATGCCATTCAGCTCATTCATTGTAATAACTCATCTGTGTTTAAAGGGATTTTAAATAACTGTCTTGGTCCGATTATAGGGCGATTTTGAATATAAGGAGACCGCCATTTTGAAAAACCGTGGGAAAGAAAAATTCAGTGTGATAACGTTCTTTTTAAGTCCATGAAATCAACATTATAACTGAACAGCCTGCAGGTGGATAAGTTGCAAGGATTAGCGATGACCTTAATCGAACATCTGGCACGTATGCGTAGATGGATTCTATCTGAACATACAGGAATGCATGCTACAGCAGAAGAAAGAAGTCTGTGATTGAACGCGATTTTGAAGTTGCTATAAATTTCACAGTCTAATTATTAATAAAAACATCACCTTATAATCGGAACAATACGGAACATCGGGTAAAATACTTGTTTTCTTGTGGCTCATTATTCAAATAATAACACATTATCTTTGGGATTTCATGTATAGTGTGAAATAATTTCTAAATTTAATGCATAAAAGGCATAAATAACAAGTGCAACATTTGACCTGCGAATTGTGAAGGAGGAGCCTGAACACTGGAAACTATCATGTCTTGTAAAATTAAATGATAAATTAATTATACTTTTCATAAGATATGTGTATCAGGCTTGTTGTATTGTTACACCATATTCTTTGTTCAGATCTTCATAGTTTATCAAGAAGAAGAAGAATGAATAATGGTGTTTTAACCATACTAGGTCTGCCATAGTTATTGCTTACAATGCGTTTCGCTCAATACACAGATTTCGCCACACTGGCACTGACAAAACACGTGCCTTAGGGGTTAAGGCACTGTTTATACAAGCAATTTGTTAAATCAACAATTGCGTTATGGTATGAACGTCTTTTCATAAAGGCGAAACGTTTATGATTAATTACGTTTGTCATAAGGCATTATATTAGATCAACTATATTTTTAAGATTAGATTTTTTTTACTCAGTGCCTAAGATTTTTCAATAAGAAGTGTGAAAATTACAGTGTTACTATTACACTATGGGCACCACAATCATTGCCAACGACACGTTTCTCTTGATACAGAGCGATTCAGGCCATCTTGGACAAAACAATGGGATGAGGTTGAGATACCACAAAAATATCTACTAATACAGTTGAAATTATAAAAACTATAGTTAGTTTTAAAATATTCTATCAACCATCGTAAACATAACATCCTTGAATCTAATTTATATCCTTGAAGGTTTGTTTTCGTCGTATTGATTTAATATCGGTTATAAAACGTCTGTTTGATATTACAGGTTACGAGGGATTTCAGACGTTAATAATCAAAAGTAAACACTCGGTCCTTTAAGAATAAACTATAAAAACGTGAGTTAATTTTTACCTTCAATTCCAGTAGAAATGAGTTGAAACTGAGTATACGAGCGTCGTATCTAACTGGTACAAGGCAAATGTACCTCAAAATTAAATGTTAAGTTTTGATGCTCAGAATTCAACTTGTCATTTACGCGGGGTAACTTAAATCCTAAATCACTAAACAAAGAGACTGAACTTCAATATGTGTTAACATTTTAAATTAAAACAAGAAATTATTGAATATGTAAATGGTACGAGTAATACTTACCCAAAAATTCGCTGTTCGTTTCTGTTATAATGAATTAAACTTGTCATAAGTATTAGGCTTATTGTATTTTGTAACACAACACTCTTATTCGGTCTCGTAGCGCTTTCAAGTAGAAGACGAGAGTATTATAATATTTCAGTCATGTTTTGTCTGTTTATATTCGTCATATCCATTGTTGACGACACATTTGGTAAACCACAGATTATCAGGCAGATTAATGACCAGAACTTAATTTCTATAATAAATTTGTAAAATAACTTTTCGGAATAGATTGCGTCGATAAATGATATTTATTACATTTTTCAAAGTTAATATTACTCGTAAAGAACAAAATCAAAATATTTTATTATTTCTTTCCTGATCATTTTATAAAATTTGTTTTTGGGTCTCCTTTTATTTTTATTACTTGTCTAACTCTTTATAACATTATCTCAATGTATTTCGTGCATAAAAGAAATATATGCTTTGCCTCAACTCTCATTATCAACTCCTCCCACGTGTTCTGATGGGCTCAGATCAGGCGATTGGACTGATCAACTGACAATATTCTTAACAGATAACTCTTTTACAATTTTGAGAGTATTAACGGGATTCTGATCTTCCTGAAATCCACCACCAAAGATCTTTTTACTCCACATAAACATTTTTTGCTTCAACTCAATATAGACCCCGATCCATCTGTAAAATATGAATTACCACAACCACATAATAGAATTTGCCATGTCCATGCTTTGAACAATGAAATACGTGTACCTAAAATTTCAAAATTACTTTTTACTTTTTTTTTTTTCATAATTTTCCTGAGCCCAGGCGTAGCCTAGTGATTTGCGTGCACGGACTGCGGAACTGAGGGTTTACGGTTTGCTTTCCACGGCTATAAAAAGCACTATAAGATTAGCAAAGATTAAATTTCAATACTTGTTAAATCAACTGCAGCCTGAGGGTCGACGGCGAGTGCTGTTAACTAGTTTCTTCCTCTTTTTTTCACCTACCAGTTACAAATGAAAGACCATTATTCTAGTTAAGTTTAAAAGTTGTGCATAAGTTTTAAAATAAACTTTTTATAATTAGTAGACGTTTGTCTATTTCTTTGACACGTACCCAGCTAGTACAGCAATAAGTCTACAGACTTACAATGCTAAATTCAGAGGTTTGATTCCCCTCGGTGGACTCAGCAAATAGCCCAATGTGGCTTTGCTATAAGAAAACGTACACACACTCTTATGAAACATGCGGTAGGTAGCAAAAGTTTCTTTTTATACAAGTTAATCTCTTATTTTCAAAGAAGAATTTTCTACTAAATATCTTCTACAATTTAGGTCTGTTGTTTAACTTTAGGTGTATTCTGTTCAGTCTGCAAAATTATAACACTAAAAACCATATTTGGATACTGTGGTAAGTACAACACAGATACTCCGGTGTGTAACCTTGTGCTTAACTACAAACAAACAAACTCTTAACGATTAACTTGGTTCTGTTGAGTAAGTTCATTATCCGCTGCTTAAATATGATATAACGTTACATATTGGCCAAATAGTTTTGTCACCTCCTTTACTTGATTTTAAGAACGTAAAAATGAGATACTGTAACTAACTAATAGTTTAGGCAGGATGTTAAAGTGCGTCGACAAATATCATGCTAATTTATATGACACATTACAACTAGATGAACATAGATACTAAGAAACTTCAACGGATGGGAGGATATTGTAATCCCTTCTAAACCTCCACTCCTAGGGAGACCCAGTTTCCTAGTTACAGACCCTTACTCTTATCATAATTAACCAGACTTCCGACGCTCTCCTATGAAGTTGACAAATTGAAGGGTAGGGTGCTGTTAGTTAATGCTTTATTGGCCTCTATATTATGGTACCTTCTTCAGGTTCTACGTATGGAAGAGTCTACTCTTGCTTTATTACAGAGATTTTTTAAGTTTCTACGGGATGGTGATATTCACAGTGTTTGTTATAAGGTATTGATTAAACCAATTCGCGACGGTGGGTTCAGTTTTGTAGATATTAGACTTCGTAAGTATGTTTTTAGACTGAAACTGCTACAAAAGTGTTTATTGATATAATGTCATGAGGTACTACGGTCGTTGTTGGATTATATGGTGATATGCAGCTTGGTGTTGATGATTCTTTTTTACCAAGCAGTCCCACGTTTCGTACAACCTTTACCTCCTTATGTTGCTGAGATCTTTAAAGAATAGGAAGTTGTTGCGGGTGGATTTCATAATATTTTGATATTTTAGAACAATTCTTATATTGTGAACAACCGTGGTCAGACGTTTTATTTTTCTGAATTTGTTGCTGCGGGAATCACTCGATTCCGACATTTACTTTATGAAGTTATATTTCGTTATGTGTGTGTGTTTTGTTATAGCAAAGTTACATCGGACTATATTTTGAGTCCACCGAGGAGAAATATTTCGTTATCTCCGGGAGTTGGCTGTTGTTGAGTTGGTTTCTTCTAACAATAGTACATTACCTACGGAGTTTATACTAAACATTTTCATTGACTTTACGTAAGTCTGAATTACCTTCAGGTTTGTGTTCTCCTACACGTGTTTTGAATTTGACACACAATAATGGTTTGGATTTTACTTTATTTCAGGAGGATATTTTGTGGATTACAGAATAATTTTCATTCTCGCGTACCACATCAGTTTTGGAGTGTATCAAACACTGATTGATCGTCTCTTTCAAAGGGCTGATTTAATTTAATTTAAGCTATCTTTTAAAGCACCGTGCGGTGACAACAGATGTTAACTTTCTCCAATGTTTAGATATACGACAGGGTTATATTTCTTCCATAATCGTAGTGGAGAAACAATAGTTCATTCATTTTTCACTGTCCCAGTGTACAGGGTTTATGGGCTTTGGTGTTTAATTTGTTGGAGATAATTTTAGGTCGTATTTTATTGTATCAAGAAGAAGAATTGGTGACTTTGATTGGTTATTCACGTAGTTTGAGTTCACATTATCGCAAACTGTTCTGCTTTTATACATGTTTGGCAAAATTTGTGGTACATTATGCATGTGCTAAAATTTTGACATGTAGTGTTCGTGCATATTTTATACATTTCTTTAAAAGCTCGACTTTAAAATAAAATCTGTTTACCTACGGTTCAAAAGACAGTTTATCAGACTTTTATAATATCTACGTGGATCATAGTTATTTGGTGAATGAGAATCTACAGGGATACATATTGTGTGAGAAGTTTCAATAATATTTTACGTGAGTGTTTACTGTCTTTTATTTGACAAATTTCTTACCAGTATTCCCCTGGGCAGTGTATTATAACACGAATATTGTAATTAGTTGTGTATTTTATTGTTATGTAATGTTAATAACATATTCTATTCTAAGAATATGATGTAATAAAGAAAATAATGAAAAAAAGCGGTATATCTGCGGACTCACACCGCTAGAATCCGGTTTCGATACCCCTGGTTGGCAGAACAGAAGTAGCTTTTTGTGTAGCTTTGTGCTTACTTCCAAAATAATCAATCAGTCAACCGAGAGAAATTATAATACGTGACATACTTTATTCATTTACCTCGAAAAGTTATAAAAAAATCCATTAATTAGCGTTTTCTAAAACGTTTGATTAGTTCATAAATAATGTTGTATGGCAAGGATTTATGCATTAACATTAACATTACAAAGTATTGTACCCTCTGTTATTTTTTATTAAGAACAAGAACTAACATTACGATACTAATATGTCTGTCTGTTTGTCTCTGGTATTTGGGTATATATAATTGTTATACCCAGAAGGGTCAAGTACACTGAGACCTCTTCCTCCTTCCATTACATTGTTGGAATTGACTGATTAATATGGAGTAATATCAACTTTAGACTGGTCCTTTTCAGGGCAATGTCCATTTATATTTTTCTTCTTTTGTTTAAGTCTATTACGTAGGTGGCTGTTTTAATTTAGCACTATTTTAATAATTATTATTATTATTTAAATTTGATTTTATCAGATGTACAAATTTAACGGGGAAAGGTGTTGGAAGCAATAGCACTCTGGATATTGAAGTGTAATACTGTGAATTTATCCATGTTTAACAGAGTTCATGATGTATGTTAACATTTGTGGTAGGTATTTTTCGATGTTTTTCATAATTATTTTAATGATTATATCTGTTAGATTGTTTTCATTATTTGGATTTGTGTATTCTGTCAATATTTCAGAAAAGGTGGAAGTAATGGTATTGATTAGTGTGTTTTCAATATTCATAGGTGTGGTTTTGTGTGTGTATTCAGTTGTTTTAGGTAAATCTTCATTATTTATTAATGGTTTTTCCTGCATGAATGATGTTTTCTTGACTACTGTAGCATATGAGTTTGTTTGTGTATTTGTGTTTTGTGGTGTTTCAGTAGTTGTTGATTTTGATTGTTCTTGGATTTTGTTTGTTTGTGGCTTGTTCATGTTTGAATTTTTAAGCTGGTATAGGTGTGCCTTAATAGATTTGTATTTTTGACATCCTTTGTAATTTGCCGTGTGTTCTTCTCCACAATTACAGCATTTAGGTTTGGGGTTTCGTTTGGTACACTGAGATATGTGGTGATTTTCTCCACAGCCTACACAGCGCGCAGTTGCTTGGCATGCTGCTGCTACATGTCCAAACTTTTTGTAACACTATGTTACAACCACTGATGGTGTTTTGGTTTGTTCTACTGTGTATTTATGATACCACAATGTGATACCATCATTTATTATCTGGGTTATTTCTTGGGTATTTTCCGTAACTACTTTAATTAGATTAGTTGGTTTTTTAGTTATATTAGAAATTATTCGTTCAACTGAAACGTGTTTTATGTTTAGTTCAGTTAATTCATCCTTAATATCTTCTATGTTAATAGAGTGGTGCAACTCCCGGATTACAAAAGGTTTGGATAATAATATGGACATTGCCTTAGTGCTTAGTTTGAATTTCGCGTCAGACTACACAAGGGCTATTGCGCTAGGCGTTTCTAATTTGTTTTTAAAGTTTTAAACCAGCCCAGCCACTCTAAATATAGACTAAAATACAAAAGTCACGTCAATCTTCAACGTCGTGTCACTTAATAAACAACATAATTCTCTTCATCTTAATAAACGTAGCCAACAAAACTAAAATAACACAAACGCATAAACAACTTTACAATAAAAACATTATAAGAACTCACTCACTTTCTTTAGAAACCTTTAACATGGATCATCCACCCCTTTAGGTGGAAGTGATCTAACGAGCAATGAATACTTGTATAAAACAATGAAATTAACAATGATAAAATACGAAACTAAAATTATTAATCAAACATGATAAGCATAATGAACCTTTCCACAATAGTAAAAACAATCTTTCAACCCAAGAAGTACAATACAATGCTTGTTAAAACCTAAAATGCGTGTAAAGCAAAGATAAGCTCGGGAACAATTATAACATTAAACTTAACATACGTAATTGCTAAAATACGCATGTACACTACGCAACCCAAAATAAAATGCGTAATCCTCAATTTTAACTTTAAACGCATAAGTAAATATCAACTTCTGAAAACAAAATATATATAGACAAAGTAACCTAATCTCTAGTGGGAACAACCTAGTGTTATATGTCATGTGCTGAATTAAAATATTGTCTTTCTCCTGATTATAAATTGTATAAAGCACATTTGTGACAAAAAAGATGTAACAGGTGAGACTGACCAGTATGTCAGATTTTCTAGTTTAGGTCTCTCTAAGGTTGTAAACATCAGAATTTGCCTTACTAATACCTATACTATAATAAACAATTTAGGTTAAACGCAGCGTTTCAGAGAGGGTTTGTTTGTTTTGAATTTCGCGCAAAGCTACACGAGAGCTATCTGCGCAAGCCGTGCCAAATTTAGCAGAGGAAAGGCAGCTAGTCATCACCACCCACCGTCAACTCTTAGGCTACTCTTTTACCAACGAAGACTGGGATTGACCGTCACACTATAACGCCTCCACGGCTGAAAGGGCGAGCATGTTTAGTGTGACTGGGATTCGAACCCACGACCCTTGAATTAAAGTTAAGTGCTTTAAACACATGGCCATGCCGGGCCTTCCAGAAAGGGATAATAAAAAATAGGCTATGAACAACATGAAAAAGAAAGTCAGAATGAGAGATTAAATATTTGCTCTTAACAGTACTTCCAAGTGCCAGGTACCCACAGTTTTACAGAATGTAATTTTTCAAGTTATTTCAGATAGTTTGTTTTTATTAGCTAGCACTTTTACTAAATTTGATTAGACAAATAGCAGACGGCTGGCTACAAAACAGATATCAACATACTATCGACATTCAGTGAATAATTGTAATGATCTTATATTGATAAAAGAACGTTAGAAATAGACTGCTGTTTATCGTACCCAATAATTCATGAAAAACCATAGTTAAAACGATCCAACTATAACTTCAGAGAATTTTGTTTGTCCTCTAATTCGTCCAAGGCTTTTACATTTATATTTTTCAAATGTAGTTTAATCAACTAGGAATGACTCGGAATGTGTCATAGACTTCATAGCTGTAGTGCCAGGTAAATATAGGTTAGTCAATGGAAGTGGCTACTAGGGGTTTTTACAGGATGTTTCCAGATTCCTCTTTCATTGCATTACATACAGTCTATGCACTTTCGGTTAGTAAAGGGATATTCAGGTCAAAAACAGAAATACTATTTATATATATAAGTGGTAAAACATTAGTTTTTCAGTTGCATTTCATTTTCAGATATCATTAGTCATTTGAGGGATTTCTTTTTTACACATGGTTTGTACATATTTCCAAGATGGACACTTTACTGAGTGAGATGTCTTTTTAAGTCACAGGCAGGTCAGGTGCCACCCTGTGTAAACGTTGATTGTGTACCCTTCCCAATGAACTTTTCCTGCATGGTCTGTAGACAGCAAAGTTGTTATGTTCTACTTGTAAATGTTACCGTAGAATCCGTTCTCCCTGACAGGGAGTTTTTCGCTCGACCAGAGAACAGCTGATGATGAGAACCAACTTTCTGACATTCATGATACCCTCTAAGGATCTACCGCCATGTGCAAATACATATGATGCATCCCACCAATCCTGATCATATGCAATGGCATAAATACAAAAATGGGTTTCTGTACGTAAAAAGTAATTAGGCCCATTATATTTACTTTCCTGTAATCGTAATTACAATTCTAGCTGATCTGGCTCGAACATCCGCAAATGCGGGAGCAAAATTACATATCACATGCTACTTACTGTTCTTTAATAAACTAAATTAGAAAGTAAACTGTTATCTAAATAATTAAGCTCAGCGGACATGAATAATTTTATCCTTATGTACTTTTATTCTTTATGTTGTCACTAGTACATTTTTTTTTAATGATAAATCTCTCACAATACAAAGCACAGGTACATCTACAAGTCTAACTCGTTGAAACTTCTGAGACTACTCATTGTTCATATATAAGTTGTGTGCCAAGTAACTGATTGACGATCATAAATATATGTAGTAATTTTCGACTTCCCAACTTCAATGCCAATAACGTCAATTAGAAAATTCATCAACATTACAGGCTACCATATATTCAATGAAAATTCGGTTAACCTGTAAGTGGGTATTTTGTAAATTTGCTAAAGTTTTTTGGTTTGATTTGTTTGGAAATTCGCTAAAACTACACCAAGGCCATCTATGTTAGCCTTCAATAATTTAACAGTGAAAGACTAGAGGAAAATTAGTTAGCTATCACCACCGACCGCCAACTCTTTGGCTACTCTTTTGCCAACGAATAGTAGCACTTACCATGACATTACAACACCTCCTTTGGTTTGGTGGGACGAAAATTTGAACCCGTGATCCGTAAATTGTGATTCGAGTGCTTGGCTGCAAAGTTTAAGATGTTTGCTGTGAGAATGCTGCTGCTGCTTTACAAAATAGTTTGTATTATTTGGTGAGTTTGGCGAATAAATCGCTGTTGGCTTTTATTTTTAATTATAATAAATGTAAGGTATTTTGGATACCATAAGTTGAATTAGTAATATAGCATTGATGGAAATAACCTTAACTCAACAGTGTTATGTTTATTTGTTTGTTTTTAATTTCACGCAAAGCTATCCAAAGGCTATCTGCTCTAGCCATCCATAATTGAACAGTATAAGACTAGAGGGAAGGCACCGTCAACTCTTGGGCTACTCTTTTACCAACAAATAGTGATATTGACTGTAAAATTATAACGCCCCTGACAGCTGAAAGAGCGAACATGTTTGATGTGACGGGGATTCGAACTCGCAATCCTCAGATCCAGAGTCGATTCCCCTAACCACCTAGCCATCTCTGGCTGAAACTTCAGTCCAGACAGTGCTGACTAAAAGAATGAAGCTAATTTTTTTGTATTCATGCTTATAGGAATCACTGTGTGAGGATTTGCTGCCTCCTTTGATGGAAGAATATTGGTACACGATGATTACATTATGTACTAGCACAGTTTATGTCCAAACATATGAATTAGTTGGGAAACAGTTCAATGCAGGTGCGTGCACAAAAACTCAAAGGCGTATGCAAGATGAATAGCTACTGTGCAAAGAGGAAAGCAGATCATTTTAGAATTTCACAACAGCTTTAACTGTTAACGTTTAACACCTGTTTTTTGCTTTATTGCCATACTTTGTATATCTCTGAAGTAATCTCCTCCAACAAAAGCAATAAATAACAGCACAAGCTCCTTGGCATTATCCTGTAGAGCTAAATAAACGTACATTCACTTTATCTGGCGAAATTTTATTATACAAAAGTTTTTGGGCTGTGTTGAGAAGATTTATAAAGAATCTTAATATTCTACTTTATTTTGGTCAATCACTCTCTTAAGTCATTAGGATATTGCTAGTAGCAGAGCAAATTGAATTTTAGGTCGTTTTTACAGAAATGTGTTTGTGTCTTTCTTATAGCAAAGCCACAAAGGGCTATCTGCTCAGCCCACCGAGGGGAATCGAACCCCTGATTTTAGCGTTGTAAATGTGGAGACATACCGCTGTACTAGCGAGGGTAATTACAGAAATACTGAATATGATTCAAAATAAATTATAATTTATTTGTATAAATAATTGGATAGGCCGCATTTGTTGTATTATATTCTATTTCGGGAAGGGAATTGAATTGTTGGGAAAGGTTCAGAGGATGGCTTCTTGGATGCTTGACATGGAAAGGTTGTTATATGAAAATTTCAGAATTTTTTTTGAGAGAAGAACGGTTAGAGAGCATCTAAATGAACCATTTATGGGAACTGATAGTGTAAATGCGTTATCCATTTTCTTATACAGTAGGGAGAATGGTAGGATGAATTTGTTTTTAATTTCGCGCAAAGCTACACGAAGGTTTGGTTTGCTTTGAATTTCGCGCAAAGCTACATGAGGGATATCCGCGTTAGCCGTCCCTAATTTAGCAGTGTAAGACAGCTAGTCTTTACCACTCACCGCCACTAGGATTAAAGGACTCAAAAATATAAATATTTGCGGTGTAAGAGTCATATTTAGCTAATATATTTTATTTTTCTAACAGGGTGGTTGGCCTTTTGAATGTGTTGACTTCAAATATGATGGATGCAGTTTATTTAAAGGAGATTAAAGAAATAATTGACAAATATTTAAATTATAATGACTAGTTTTGAGTGTTTATTATTAATTTTGTGGATAGAATAGTCTAGATGGACCAACAGGCCCCTTGCTGTCCTTACATTATGTATTTAATTATTTAGCAATACATAATATTACGTATTATAATTCTATTTCGAATGTGTCTTCGATTTATTATGTTACATACGTTACGTATTGCTATTTCAAGTAACCGGAAATTTGAATTTAGAAGTTAGTTAACTGTTAATATCTATCATATTTATGTTATTTTCTAACAAGATTGACACACACAATTTCCTTTTTCAACACAAATATATTTTAATATACAAACATAAACAATAATACATTTTATAATAACAGTTATTACTAATAGTTATTACAAATGATGGTTTATATACAAGAGTTTTTACAAACTTACAGACAATACTGAGTCGTATATCGGTCAAGAACTGAATATTTAATCGACGAGCAAATTAATTCTGAGTTTATATTGTTGAACTTCGCATAAGCTAAAGACATCTTTCTTGGCTAGTATCACACCGGTTAGAAGTTCACTCCTTCGTAGAAATAATGCTCCCCGCTAATACAGCGGTATGTCTACGGATATTTACAACACTAAAATTAGGGGTTCGATTCCCCTAAGTGGGCTCAGCAGATAGCCTAATGTGGCTTTGTTATAATAAAACACACTCGTAGAAATAATAACGTCAGAGGTAATTTACTAAAGTTGAAAGGTTTGTAATGTTCGAGATCTCTAACGTTCCTATTCAAATTATGAAGTTTTCCGAAATAGACATTAATCCCAGTTATAGCTTCCTAGGCCTATAGCACACTTATTGTACCTGCCCAATAATATTCTCTTCCCCTGTCTCTCGGCTAGCCGCTTTTTATAGGAATCACACGAGACTCTAAAACCTTTACCAAAGTTCGCTTTCAACAATATTGTCAATTACTAGTATTATATACGCACAGTACATTGTTGATCCTTACTCAAAAATTAGGCCTAACATGGCCAGGCGGTTAAGGCACTCGACTCGTAATGTGAGGGTCACGAGTTCGAATCCCCGTTACACGTTTGATGCTCGCCCTTTCAGCCATGAGGATATTATACAGTGACGAGTGACGATTCTTTAGTAAAAGAGTAGCCCAAGAGTTTGCAGTGGATAGTGATAACTAACTCCCCTTCCTCTAGTCTTACACTGCTAAATTAGGGACGGTTAGCGCAGATATCCCTCGTGTAGCTTTGCACGAAATTCTAAACAAACACATACTCAAAAATTATCTGAACGTTCCGAAAACAAGCGTAGGTACTAAAATAAATTTACAACGGTAAATCCATTACAAGTGTTAAAGAACAAAGAACATGGCGTTACCTTTCAATTAATTGTTTTCTTTCTCCCTGGCCCGGCATGGCCTAGCGCGTAAGGCGTGCGACTCGTAATCCGAGGGTCGCGGGTACGCGCCCGCGTCGCGCTAAACATGCTCGCCCTCCCAGCCGTGGGGGTGTATAATGTGACGGTCAATCCCACTATTCGTTGGTAAAGAGTAGCCCAAGAGTTGGCGGTGGGTGGTGATGACTAGCTGCCTTCCCTCTAGTCTTACACTGCTAAATTAGGGACGGCTAGCACAGACAGCCCTCGAGTAGCTTTGTGCGAAATTCAAAAACAAACAAACAAAAAACTTTCTCCCTGCACTAGTAGCAGCAACATTATTGTAGAGCTTTACTTTTTAATTAGTTTACTGTGAGCTGCAAGTATTTAAAAGCAATATTATCTGGCTTTGAGAACAACCTTATAAGTATTACGCAAAATATTTTCAGGCCCTATATTATCAGATCTCGGAGCCATTAGAGTCCTTAGCTATCATATTACTTTCTACTAGATGAGTAGACAGATAAAAATTAGTTTCTGGGTAATTTAGTTCAGTGCTCAGTTGTGTTTTAAATATAATTTTTGGATAATATTATAATATTTTCTAAAGTAAATATTCTTTAAAACGCAAAAGAAATGTTATGATTATAACATCATAGGTATGGTATGGCCTTAATGTTACTATAATTCCAGAACTTACCTCGTGAAGTTAAGCAATAGACCAATTTAACTAAAACGACATGGAACTCGTTGGGGCACATAGTTTTTGATGAGAAAGTTATAATAAAATGTGCACGATACATCACGAACCAGTATTTGTTATTTTGCACTTTAAGTTTTCCTTGTTCAAGGTCTGTGAGGAAAACCAGTTCATTGGATTTGTTCTGTCTTATCAACTACAAGTTCAATCACTCTCTCAGAAATGCTTGAATAGTGGTGTATTGTTTTGAAGCCCAACTTTATATTGTTATTCTTGTTTCCTGATTCATCCTGAGAATCCTACAGATGGTTCGTGTTTATTTCGCGGAAACTCATTTATTAATATAAGTCACTTGTAGAGAAAAATTTAGACATGTCCAAACATTGTTTTGGTCTCTGCTGATAGCAACCACGCTATTTTATTGTTCTTCCTTAAAACCAGCAATATCTATTAGTTTTGAATTTAACTATCACTAATAAAACATTTGTGTTATGGTTGAAATAACTGCTAATTTGACCTTTCTATAACTAAATTAGAATATATATTTGTAGTGCAGTATATTGAAATAATCGAAATTTCCATGTATTTTTGCAGTAGTTCATTGTACCTGCATCAACCGGATATACAAACTTCGTTAAAGGTTACACACTACTACAGCTATTCCATAGAAGCTTGTACCAGATTAATAAACACTGTGACTGTTTCTACTCCTGGGGAGCAAGGCTATCTCAAGAAGTAACATATATGTTTATAAGTTGGTACGAAATGAAGGTTTTCTTTCTTGCCCAGTCACTAACTACTGTATCTGTCGTACGTTAGCCGATTAATCCAGGTATTAGTAGAAAGGCTATATTATTATGTGATTCTTGTATGAAACAAAATACTAAAATATCGAGCATGACAACAAATCTTAAATAATTGAAATGTTTAATAAAATCAGTCACAAAACTTAATGTGAAAAACTCTTTATGACTACAAACTTTAAACAATTATAAATATACAACACTAATCTTGCTAAACGTCTATTTCTTAACAGAATTCAGTGTTTGAATATTACAGACACACTAGCTGTGGGATATCATTACATCATGTTTGATGCTACAGACCAGACTTTGACATGTAGAGCGTCATTAGGTTCGAGTACTAATGCTTTGCTCAGGTCTTTCAAACTAGCTTCTATAAACATAAACATCTCGGACAGGCTCAACTGTCGTTATCTTAGATTTAGTTTCATACCTGGATGTAATGTGAGAACTTTTTACATTAAATATTTAGTATCATACTCGATATCAGGAAAACTGTTCACGTTTCAGCGTTGATGTCATATCTGGATGTCAAGAGAGAAATATTCATGTTTTAACCTCAGAGCAATTTCTATTATTTACAGTCTATGACTGGTAACTTGGCTGTTAGAGTTTTCATCGTTAAAATACAGTGAACTTAATACTGCAATACAGTGTAAAAGTTAGAACTATACGGGGTAATTTTAACAGTGCGACAGATTATAAATCTGATCACACACCTCATGCACTCTCTGCAGTTGTATCAGCATAATTATGTACTCTAACTGCTTAAACTAATAAAACGTGGTGATAAACACTCTTTAAATACAAGAATTTCATAAAATTCAGCAAATCTGTGCCTAAAAGTTGGCAATGAATAATCAATAATAATCATCTACCTGTGTGATTTTTTTGAAAACTTAAGCCAGAAACTGCTAATCTAGTCTGCTTAGTTTAACTAATACTTATGTATCTATCTGCACGTGCTTTCACTGTTTACACCCTATGATTTTGCTGCTCTAAATATTTAGTCTGCATGACTAAAACACCCCATCTTTGTTCTTAGATCAAACTGTAATGAAAATTTTAAACCGATAAGCTGACGTTATTTCTTTGTTTGTGTGTATGTGTAGGCGTGGGCAAAATATTTTTGTTGAATAACTTTACACACGTGATTTATATTTAGACCAAATTTGATACATAATTGTAGGTTGTAAAGATTTATCTGTGATAAATAAACAATACACCCATGAAAGTTAAGGATGATTCTTCTATAAAATAAAATTTCTGTATTTTCTGTGCGAAAACAAAATAGGAAGAAATTCAATAAGAATTTGAGATTTTGTATATCGTGTATTTATTAACGGATTGCCTTGAAATATGGTATATGAAGTAAGGGTGCAGTAGAGCATATCCACTAGAAATGTTAGTTTGGATTACCACAGTCCAAGCGATAAAAAGTGAAAAATCGTTAAACTATTATTCTTATTAATAGCGCACAGTGCACCCTGCTGGTCGTTTTGGCCACATGACATACAACGATGTGTCTTGATGTTAGAATTATACGGCCAACTGTTTAATAATGCAGAAGCTTTGAAACGTTAGAACTATACGTCAAATATTTTGACAGTGTAGTGTTTTGTAAACTTTATGAAGTAAAACATAGGCGACAAGGCCTTTTGCTCAAAACCAGAGCTCATCAGGCCAGCTTGAATAAGATACATACAGAAATGGTGAGACGTTATTTGTTTGTACAATCAAAGACAAATTAGGTACATTTTTCAAAACTTAAACTTCTCAAGATTGAAGCAGAGTTTCCTTTTATTATGTAAATATTTTATTATTCAACTAAGAATTTTAAATAAACACTGTAAATGAAATATTTTCAATATTTTTTGTACCTTACAGAAGAACAATTATGAAAAAAAACATTTCACTTACCATTCTTTCCTTGAAGGTTTATATAGATGCTCATGAAAATGCTCTATATTATCACATTCCACTCATTTAATATTCTTTAACAAATAATACTTGACAATACAAGTCGTCATAATTTAAATCCATAAAGTTAGGTGATAATCTTTATTTCAAATACTTAAAATATTTTAAGGCCCATGTTATGGGTATTATATTTATATAATATTAAGTGATATTACAACAAAATAAAAATCTTGTAACAAATGCTGTTCATTCTATACACAAAACAGAAGTACTTGTACTAAATAAATTTTCACAATGAAATTATCTAAATTTTACATGTATGTATAAATTACACAAAAATAGATTTTTCATAAAGCAACTTCTAAGTCTTTTGATCTATAGAAAAATAATTGATGGTTAATTTTTTAACATTATGTGATGAACAGAAGAGTTTATCCATGGTGAGCCTTTTCACGTTCATGGCTTACAAGCTCCTGTACCTCTTCTTCCAATTGTTGTTGACGTATTAAATCCCAGTAAAGTCCTCGATGTTTCTTTAGACTCTTATGGGTGCCCACCTAGTAAGCAAAATATACTGAAATGTAATACTTAAATGATATTAGTGTAAACAATATAAAATAATTTTAGTCTCCTCATGATTATTTTAATGAGTTTCAAAGGATTAAAAGACCTAATTGCTTTCCAAAATCAAATCAAACTTTATAAAATGTAACAAAATATAGAAACACATAAGAGAAAACTATAACTATGTATTAAACCATACACAAGTATTTAATTTATTCAAATAACTATAAAAACTATATTTCCAGAAAAACAAACTATATATACTAGTTTACCTCAGCAATAAATCCTCCTGCCAGTACTGCTATTACATCTGCATTTTGAATTGTGCTCAAACGGTGGGCTATCACTAGTACAGTTCTTCCTAGGAAAAGAACAGGTAAAACATCTATAGAGGTAAATCTACTTTATAATATGGTCCTTTCATTTAAATTTTCTTAGATCATGAAAGTCAATTTAAAAAAAAAAATCAAAGTATAAGCCTATCTAATGGTGAAAATGAAATAATTCCATTGACTGGGTAACTAGATTTATGTTGTCTGGAAGAGATAGAAACTTAAGAGTCATTTGAAACCTGTAAAATAGTTTTTTTAGATGTTATGTAACATAAGATTTAGTAATATCACAGTATTTGTAGCTTTACAACCAATCAGATGACTTTAATCTGTACAACCTTACTGTTGTATACAAATTCATCCAAACAAATAGTTTATTGTTTGATAATTCATAAAAATATATTCATATCATACTGTCTAAAAAAAACCAATAAAATTTATAAACCTTTTTGTGTAACTACTTGTATTTGGAGTCCTTTGACATGTATTTAAAAGTTATGAGACTATGAATATGAAATATCAAAAAAACAAAACCACACAACTCTATTTAAGACCATTTGCAGTTGTTTGTGAAAGCTTTTAAGTTTGTTTTGTTTTGAATTTTGCGGAAAGCTACATGAGGGCAATCTGCACTAACCGTCCATAATTTAACAGTGTAAGACAAGAGGGAATGCAGCTAGTCATCACCACCCATCGCCAACTCTCAAGCTACTCTTTACCAACAAATAATGGGATTCACTGTCAAATTATAACACCCCCACGGCCAAAAGGGCAAGTATGTCTGGTGGAATGGGGATTAGAACCTACGACCATCAGATTAAAAAGCTTTTATACGGTCTTCACAGCTCACCTCTGAACATATGAGGCAAAAATTATTTTGCTCATATGTTCAGATGCGAGATGAGAAGAGCTTTCTAAAACCTTTCACTAACAATTGCAAGTGGTCTTAAATAGTTGTTCGTTTTTTTGTTTTGATATTTCAGGTTTGTACTCTCATAACATTTCTGATTCTGTATTGGATAAGGAATGTTAACTATAATTCTAATGTTATGTATTTATATCAAATGTGGCAAGCTTTTAGTAAAATGTGCAATGAAATTGTACATTAGAAAGCCAGATGCATTATAAATGTGTTTGTACTCAAGTTACATCTATGTATTGACATCAGTGGGATTCAGATTTTCAAGCCACAATTAAAGGTGATGTTCATGGGAAGAATAAAAATATATTTTTTCTAACATGTAGTCTTTTCAGTGTCCTCATTTACTGTGTCTGGTATTTACACTCCTCTACCCAAACTGTCTTTCAATTAGCAATATAGTGTAAAATGAATCTATACAAATATAAAACCACTGTTGTCTGTCCATATAACTATTTCACAGGGTGTGGATCAATCTTAACACACATTGGTTTGGAGGTCCATTTGGTCCATAAGGTGTTGCATACACATTTTCAGTTTTGTGTTTTATAGGCACATTTGCAGTTTCTACCACTAGTTTGCCACATGTAGATGGACCTTCACTAAATTTGGTGTAGAGGTTCCTTGGATCCATGGAAAGAAATGTATACAAATTGTCCGTTTCACATTTTGTGTTTTGCAGATTTTGCATTTTTTTATAATTACATAGACAGGAAGCAACTTTTCATGTCCTACAATAAAATTTCATTAATCATGAATTCACATAACTTTCACCATCCAGAGGATGGGTACTCCAATTATTAAATGATAATTCTAACACTAAATAAATATTATCATGATGGATGACACTTTGTGAAAATTCATGACATATGCACTTTGAATCCCTATACATATAAGGTTAAATTCAAATTTCCTGTGTTCAAGTCAAGGAAACCAAACCAATATTATTTCAAAAATACAATAAAAGTAACACTTACAATAGGGAAATTCTGATTTTAATGATAACATTTAAACCATTAGTACTGGGCCATCATCAGGGAACAGTTAAATTCAATGAAAGTTACTGTATTTTTGAATTAATTAATTACTAAGTTTCTACTGCTAACTAAAATGCTAAAACTTTATTTTACTACCACAGCTTGTTTCAAACCTTCCTCATTAAAGTATAATAGTAATTACGAGAACCAATTTTTATTTTAATTCAACTCCTTAAAACATATGAAAGAACTATCAATATTCAGAATGATCATTCAATGCACTTACACTTTTTCTGTACAATCTTTAAATAATCACATCATGTTTAAGTGACATATACATCTGATTTCAGGGTATACTCTTATTAATGGTTTTAAAATATTCCATTCAGTTATATAGTTACCTCAATAAAAATACAGAAACTGAAACAAAGACAAAACTTTTTTTCTGGTGAAACTACTTTTCAGATTCAAAACAAAGAAGTGTTAAACTGTAACAACAGGTCTCAGTCCTAAACTGATTAACAATAATATTGGAACTACTCCAAAATGTGGCAGTGCTCTATTACAGCTACAATATCACACATGTAAAATGCAGTATCTAGGTTTGAAGTGTTAATACAAATTATAAAAAGTGTTTAATAAATCCATATTTCACTTTTTTGTTATGGTAAAATATGTGAAATATGGATTTATTACACACTTTTTATAACTTGTATTAACTCTTCATCTTCCACAACTAAAATTTTTCAAATACTTTATTACAATGTTAATTGTAATAAATTGTAATAACTATAAATTAGAAAGCTATATTTTGGTAATAACATGATCATTTTCTACTATATCTAAAATTTAAAAGAAATTCACAACCTACTTATTACTTGACATTAAAAGTAGTTACATCATGAGAGAAAGAAGTTTTTATGTCAGATTGTCCACTTTTGTTGAGATGTATTGATATATTGATGTATTAGGTACCACAAAAACTTTAATACCTCTCAACAAGGTTTGTGTGTCACTTAAGCATCTAACAAATATGACATTACAGATTGTCAAATTATCTACGCAATCCTTGTTAGGTTTTCATATGGTACCAATGTAAAGCTTTCACAGAAGGTGTATAGGATCTGTTAGGTCTTACAGAGCAATATTAAAAGTCCATCAGACAAATGTTTCTATATTTTTATTCAATATAAACATTAAATATTCTTTGGTTACCTCTGTAGAAAAAATTACAAACCCCTACATTCACTGTCTTCATTTTATGTGACAACTGTTTCAGATGTAACGTACACTAGAAGTTGTTAGTACAAAATTAAAAACAATGAAAGGTGAGTATCAGAAGAAGTTATGCCACCATTAGAGGGAGTGAATATATGGTATATGATATATTTATATTTGTTTACATATGATAGCTTTTTATTTGTTAGAATGTTCATACTCAGCATATAAGAAGAACAGTTTTATCAAATGTTATGATTACCTTTCGTAACACGGTCCAATGCTTCCTGAACTACTTTTTCAGATTCAGAATCTAGAGCACTTTAAGAAAGAGAATGAAGATGGAAAATACAAATCTGAATATAATGTATCCTTAACCTCCACAAAATTAGTACTCTTACATGAATATTTAGTTTCTGACATAAGATTTTCATGAACATATTAACTTACTTCTAATTAGTATTTACTTTCAAACAATCATTCTTTCCCTCATAATTTTGTAGTTCTATGACAAGAGATATTTCTTCACATACATTATCAACTTTCAAACATGGACTAATCTCTGAACAATTACTAGATGTATACTTCTGTATTCAATATAATTCAGTATAAAAATCCTGAAGGGATTATAAATTATTTCATGAGAGGTTCTAGAGTTCATGGTCTTTTTCTTTTCTTTTCTGCTAATCAATGTTTTTCAAGGAAATGTATTATTTGCCACAAAAATCTAGAACCAATGTTCTTGAAATGTTATTAGTTCCATAGTATCAGAACAAATGTTTTTAAACATATTATTGGTCAGAACAAGTGTTTATGAGTATTGTTAGCCACAAAAAAGGTTTAATCAATGTTTATTATTGTTTCATTAACCACAAATTGGAACCAATGTTATGAACGTGTTATTAACATTCAAAGGCTAACTATGCTCTACACTTCAAGGTTCAGGTGCATATATACTTAACCATTCTTCTTTGGATGTTACAGAAATCTCAAAGTGCAGTAAATATACACAGACTTCAGTTCAGTAAAATAACAATTTTAAGAAAGATATAAACATCTAAAGTCCCATCAACTAGTAAGTTTATAAATACAAACCTTGTGGCTTCATCTAATATTATGATAGCAGGATTTTTCAGCAGTGCTCGTGCAATAGCAATCCTCTGCTTCTGTCCACCTGATACTGTCACACCACGTTCTGCAACTACTGTATTGTAACCATTAGGAAAACTGCAAATGAATTCATCTGCATTTGCCATTTTTGCTGCTTCAATCACCTTAAACAACCAAGAATAAAATGCAAGTGCAAGTCACACCAACAGGAAAACTATATATAACAAAATGTCTTCTTCATTTCTTAGTGTCCTATACAAAGTGAAACTTAACATAGGTGTTTCTCTTCCTTAGATATGGTTCACATTAATCTAGAAATCATATATTACTAAGTTCTCACCATGATAACATTTTGTAATACAAATTAATTATAGAGCTCAAACATCAAATTAGAGAATAAAAATTACATTTTTTAAATATTCCTGTGCATTATCAGAGAAAAATATTTTTTTAAGAGAGCAACTAGTAAGTTGAATTTAATAAAATTTGCAACACATAAAAAGAGTTCAAACACAGAAACACAAGTATAGAGCAGGCTGTTCTGTGAAATAGAGAGTAGATATCAAATGTCAAATATCGCACATTCTCACCTTAATTTTTAATTAAATACAAGAATTTCAATAAATTTCTGACAAACATATATCTTACGTAAAAACAAAAGTTCAACCTAAATCTTAATTTTATGTTAAACTCAATTATGTTTCAATAACCTAGTAGTCTTCATCTAAGTTTTAAAAAAAAATGTGTAGAAAATTATATACACTAATAAAAAACAACAAATTCAATCAAACACAAAGAATTGAAAGTTCAATCTATATCCATGTTCTGATTACAAAGAATATTAAATATGCTCTGCCACAGAACTATTAACACTAATATCGAAAGTGCAATGTAGAACAAAACCTTGAAATAAATACTGAAACAGAAGAACAATTAACACTAATACTGAAAGTGCAATGTAGAACAAAACCTTGAAATAAATACTGAAACAGGAGAACAATTAGCACTAACACTGAAAGTGCAATGTAGAATAAAACCTTGAAATAAATACTGAAACAGAAGAACAATTAACACTAATACTGAAAGTGCAATGTAGAACAAAACCTTGAAATAAATACTGAAACAGAAGATTAATTAACACAAACACTGAAAGTACAATAATGGAGAACAAAACTCTTGAAATAAATATTAGAACAGAAAAACAGTTAAAACAAACATAGAAAGTATAATAATGGGGAACAAATATCTTGAAATCCTAAGTTAGATGACGACATAAACACAGACTATACCTCTGAATCTGTAGCATCAGGCCGACCATACCTAATATTTTCCATAACTGTGGTGGCAAACAAAACTGGCTCCTATGTGAATATAAATGAAATATTTCACACAACATGACATATAATTATGATAAAAATATAAGTAATGAAATATATGATCTCAGCATGATAAATAGTAGTCATGCTTTGTTCTTTTGCTTTCATTGATATGCTGTTATTAAAATTACTTTATAAATGATTCTGTAGCTAAAATATTCAGCCAATAAAAATATTACTTTAACTATCCACTCATAAAATTAATCTTTCTAATTCAAAAAAGCTACCTTCAAATTGTAAGTATGCTAAAGAAAATCATTCTCCCAGAATGAATATGCTGAAGAAGCTACTTGCTCAGTGTATCCTATATAAATCAGGTTCTCAGTGTGGGTGTGCTAAAGAAACCACTTTCCCAAGATATATCAAAGAAACAACTTTTTAGTGTAAGTAGCCTAAAGAAACCACCTTCCCAGGAAAAGTGTGATAAGAAACTACCTTCCCAGGATAAGTGTGATAAGAAACCATCTTCCCAGGATAAGTGTGATAAGAAACCACCTTCCCAGGATAAGTGTGATAAGAAACCATCTTCCCAGGATAAGTGTGATAAGAAACCATCTTCCCAGGATAAGTGTGATAAGAAATCACCTTCCCAGGATAAGTGTGATAAGAAATCACCTTCCCAGAATAAGTGTGATAAGAAACCATCTTCCCAGGATAAGTGTGATAAGAAACCACCTTCCCAGGATAAGTGTGATAAGAAACCACCTTCCCAGGATAAGTGTGATAAGAAACCCCCTTCCCTGCACAAGTAGGTTCAATTGTTTGAATTTAAATGAAATCAAGTTTATTAAAGGTATGAACAAATATTTTTAATACAACATTTTATTTAAATAAAATATATTTTATGGTAGAGTTTTAAGAACCAAAATGTGATAATAAACTGTAGTAAATAATAATGTTTCTTTATCTTTACTTCTCACTACTTTATAATGTTCAGTTATTTTATTAATGGATGTCATTTAGTTATCTACATCCATATTACATTGTGTTTCAATTTCACCATTATCATTATTTGACATTAGACACATCCATTTGTTTATGTTTTTGGTTTTCAATATTCCACAAACCATTTCTGACTATTAATGTCTGAAAAGTAAAAGTTAATTATTAAACATGAAGTGTGGAGTTATCCATGACAAAAGAAATTTATATTTTCACGGCATTTGTTTTCAGCAGTTCAGCACAATAGTTCAATGCAAAAGTATATTTTGAACTACCTCTGACAGATGCTGGCATGTCATGGGAGAAAACAGGGTGAATAGAAATGGGAGGTAGTAAAAGAAACTTTATAATAAGTATCTGTGAAAGAAGTTACATCACCCAGGGATTCTCAATAAAAGAAAGCCAATGAGGGAAAAATTTCAACAATTTAGCTCCCACTGGATCTGAATCCACCAGGTAGTTAGTTACCAGTACAACTGGTGACAGAAAGTATACCATTGACCTCCACAAAAAAAAGGACCTGAATGTGAAGAAAGGGATAAAGAGTGTGAAGATGATGATGGACAGGAAAGAGGATCAGGTGGCTTGGAAGCCTCTGATTGAAACAAACAGACCACAGAAGTTGAAGAGGTGAACTGCTGGAGGGTTCATGTAACCCACAGCCCAATATTGTCAGGAAAAGTATCACAGACATAATGTTTAAGGAAAGGAGCAAGATATAAGTTCCTGAGATAAGTGGAGAATAAACTGAAAATTGACACATGCCAAAATTGGGTTTCTATTATAAAAAATTATATATGTAATGCCAGAACTGAGGATAACATACAGGCTGATATGGAGGAAGGAAGGTGAAGCATATCAGTAGAAAATCCCTCAGGATTTCTGTGGAGAGCTTATAAAAGTAGATATATGGAAGAAAGATACTGGAGAAGGGAAGTAATGGTAAGACAAAAGTAAGAATACTGGGAATGTGAGAGATCAACAATTGATTTGGCAGCCACTTCTCAAAGAGGTAGTAAGGCATCCAACAACTTCTGATCCAAAAACAGATAGTCCACCTGATGGTAAGAAAGCACATACTGATAAGAAGCTCTTGGGGCTGTCGCATTTCAATGGCAGAGAAATTGATTTCCAAGGACCAGAATAGAAAGGAAATAGAAAAAATTGGTTGAGAATAATGTTCATGTAACAAGAAAGGATGAGAAAAAAAAAAGAGATAAAACATCACAAACCTGAGATACAAAATCTGTAAAGGTCAAGGTGAATCTTCAGGCTGTAATAGGAAAAGAAATGGCAAACTCAGGAGGAGGAAAAAAATGATCAAATACTTGTCACTGCAAATAAACTCAGCAGAATCTGGAAGATCCTGAATGATGGCATGGGACAAAGGTTAATCAGTGTAGCATTCAACCTCTTGACAAAGAAAGCAGAAGGATCTACTGTCAGGCTGCCAACACCTGAAGCCCGAGATAAAATATTGGTTATTGCTGTGACCCCCAAAGTGGTAACGTGGACTTTGGAAGTCATAACTCATGAAATCTGCATAAAATTTTGATTGCAGAAATAGAGCGACAGTAATAAACTGGGAGCAAAAGGGTTAAAGCAAATAAAAAACCCATTTCAAGCAAAAATAAATTACACATCATGTGGGAAGCACAAAGCATAAAAGGAAAATGGCTGTTCTTAAAAGTTGTTAAATGCAAAGTAAAAGCTTAGCATAGGAGTATAGTGGGAGCTATGTGCATCATGTGGACATGCTATGTAACTATTGGTTAACAGATGATACATGATGATTTGTATAAGAGAAATGTTGTAACATACTAATTCCAACAAGGAAGTGAAGTGCAAGGCTTGTGGCATGTGTAAAGAGAAAGTTTGCATAGAGAGGGCAGCACTAAATGAGAATAGTTAATCTTGTGAAGGAGGTAAGTACTATATCAGGAATTAAACTTTAGAGCAATTACTTTCATCTGTAGTTTATTATTGTAGCTTAGTGATAATAAAATCTGTTGAAGAAACTTCTCCTCTATACAAAATTTTGTTATGAAAAATTATGGACTAAGTTCCAATAGTGTCTCATATACAAGTTAAATCCAAACATTAGTAACATTCTACAAAAACCAACAACCAGTAACAACTCCTTTCAATCCATTTATTAGTTCTCTGGAGAAACAGTTCACCACAACCTCACCTGGTTGATAAATCCTAAAACATGTCCTCTAAGCCATTTTGGATCTAACTGATCCAAGTTTTTCCCATCCAATGTGATGCTTCCACTATCAACATCATAAAATCTCTCAAGAAGAGCAGCCACTGTAGACTTTCCTACAAAAAATTATCAGGAAAATTAATACTGTACCTATGTGTGTAAAGAAAAAGAAAAGCAAACACTTTTAAGCAAAAAGAATTCACATGGTGTGTTTTAATATCGTCCAACATATAACACAGTTTACCTTCACATTAGGAAAAAGTTTAGTGCATTTTCTACCATGTAAATACTAAATTTATTTATTTATAAAAGCTCTTCACTCTATTACTGATATTAAGTTGATGGAGTTTAATTTTACTTTTGTAAAAGATCCTCAATAAGCTCTCTACATTCTGTTCACCAAGGAAATCAAACACGAGATTTTAGTGGTGTAAGCCAGTACACTTCACACTAATCCACTGAGGACTTAAATTAGTAGAAGATGCAAAAATTGGGGAAATTTAAACAATACTTTCTTTTGACTCACCTCCACCAGATGGTCCACATATTGCCACCATTTTACCAGCTGGTATATGTAAGCTGAAGTTTTCTAACACCAACTGAAATGTATTTGAAGTAAGAAGTGAAGGTAACAACTTTCTACACTAGCTAACTCAATGTTTATTTTAATTTTACATTTCTCAACAAACATTAAATAAACTTATCATAGTAAAGAATCTGATTTAAAAATTTAATCACTCAAATACTTAATGAAAGAGTTTCAATTATTTAATATACTACTTCCACTGGGATCGCATAAAGTTAATACAATTTTATTACACTGGAAGCACAGCAGCACCAAGTTAGTTGCAACTGCTAGAGTATAATTAAATATTTGAAGCTTGTAAGGCATTCCTTTCAGACTATGTCGTGGATTTGTATAAAAACTGAACCATTTTGATTTATAAAAAAATAACTTTAAAATTTTCGTTTACAAAATTCTTAATGAAAAAAGAACAATGTGAAAATTTTTAATGCATTTACTCAAACATTATCCATAAGCACAAAAGAAGGAAAAGAAAATAGCTTAAATGCACTCCAGTGCAGTCATCAGCCATTCATTATATACAACACAAATAGCAAATAAAAATAGCTGTTTAAAGGACAAACATTTATTGCTAATCTGTCCTCATAAAGATCTAAAGATGGAAGGTAGATGTGATGTTTATAAAGTTTTACAAATGTTTAGATTTCAAAATTTTTCCATAGGAAAAGTAATTTCCAAATTTTAGATCCCTCCAAAACAGTTACATCTTCCTACAAACTCAGTGCTAATAATCTTTAAGTAATTATATTTTTCTATCTAAAACTGGTAAAAACGTGTTAGGTAAACCTGATATTAGCTAAAAACTTGTAAATATACCCTCTTATTTACATGCACAATACATTTGCTATCTATAATTAATCAATTCACTAAAATTATGAGTTACATAAATAATACATTAGTTATAAAAGTTGCAATAACCTTTTCTTTATATAAACAATATATATTTTATGTAAAATTAATCATTTTATATTATCATTTGTTCAACAGATCAAAACTCTATCTCTGACGAGATTCTGTGTTAATATTTTAAAAGGCCAGCATTAATTTTCACAGAATGGAAGATGACAGACTTTTCAAATACCTGAAAATTATTTATAATTGAGGACTAGACTTACTTGTTAGAAGTTTGTTTGTTTGTTTTAAATTTCTTTAAAACCTACGTAATAACAAAAATTATAATTTTCCTATACTGAAAATGTATTTCCAATAGGTACTTACCTCCTCACAAATAAATAGCTATTATTTTTCAATGCTGTCCTCTACATGGAAAGAGATTTTAAGCATGCCACAAGCCTTCTGTTTCTCCTTTATTTGAACTGACTGGTTCCAATGTGTTACTCATGCAAATCATCATGAGTCAATCCTCTGCCAATAAGAGTGCAACATACTCTCATGATGCATGTGACACCCTTCATTCAATTCTACCAAACTATCACTGGGTTTTGGCTGAAGATGGTAGCACCAGTTTTCAGTAGTGAAGAGGTAAGTACCTATCACAAATACATTTCTAAAGTAGAAAAACTATAATTTTGGATATGGAATATTACCTTCACTTACATAAACAGCTAGAACCTACACTGAATAGATGAAGGGGCTGGTACAGTGGAAAGAAAGAAGTATTCTTCAGAAACATTCAAAAGACATTCCCTGAGATAAGACAGTCAGATTCTAAGAAAATCTCAACCACAGTGAAACCACATATGCAAATAGAGAGCTGAAGATGACAAGAGCCAACATGGAGGCAATAACGAATCTTAAAAACTCAAAGTTGGATATAATATAGCATACCTCATAAAACATATTGAGAAATGTTGTACTAGACCTTAGCTGATTCTACAAGAGGAAAAGGAAAAACACAGCAAAATCTGGTGGTGTAAAAAGGCTTTAATTCTTCATCGACTCAAACAGGTTCAGCACATTGAGGATGATTAGAAGGATAAATTCAAGAGAAGGTTAACCCACATAATGAACAATCTCATAATGGATAATAGCAGATACATCTAAATGTGAGAAATAAAATAAACACTGGGAATTTAAGTTAAATTAAAAGAGTTCTTCAATGTAAAGAAATAAAATAATAATGAAGAAATCCTACTTCAGATAGAGGAAGTAACATGCATCACGAGAATACGTTGCACTCTTATTGCTGGAGGGTTGAAGCATAATGATTTATTCAAGAGACACATTAGAATCAGTTAATTCCAATGGAAAAAAAAAGAGAGAAGGCTTGTGGCATGTGCAAAACATTTTTTGGGAATATAGACAACAGTACAGTATGATAACAGCTATCTATGTGAGTGAAGGTAATGTAACATATGAAACTGAAGTTGTTTTTTTAACTGTAGTTCATAGCAATGATTTCTTAAAAATACTTACTGTACTACTTTTGTTAAAAGTAATAGTCATGAAAAGAAGATAATATATTAAAAATCATAAAAACAGATAACATGGAAGGCTGTATTAATTTAATCATAAGCAGCATAATTTGGACAATAAAGGTTTAATAGTCTTAACATTTTTACGAGACATATTGCTGAGTTGTGATATGGTAAAATGAGAAACTTATTAATTTTACCACAAATGAAAGAATTGTAAGTTATATTTTCAACTATCTTAGGGAAAGGGGAAACAACATTTGTGAAAACTGAAAACAGCTTTGTGACTGACTTTACTCAATTTCATATATTACTGCCTCTAAGTTTTTAAATTCTTGTTTTCACAGTATAGTGTTGCACATTTTATGTTGTACTCACATTAAAATATCTCAGTATGTTTTACTGTAAAACCCTTTTCCTTTTGTTTATCTAAAATATGAAAATTAAACTTTAGCTATTTTTCAAGGGCTATAAATCTGTACCTGTTGTGGCCTGGTAGGGTAAGTGAAACTAACATTTTTGAACTCCACTTCTCCTTTCAGTTGATTTTCAGGAATAATTACTCCACCAACTAGTGGAATTGATGACTCCATATTAATATACTGCAATTCAGGTATGGTCAATTAAACAAGCAGGAAACATAAAAAATGAACACATTATCAGTTACTTAAATAAAAAAGACCAAAACCTTAAGAGCTGTTACAGAGGAATTATTCTATTCAAACACAATCATAGGAATAATAGATTTGTAACATAATAACTGATTAGTACTTTTTTCATGTTAGAAATGAAATATTAGTACAGGTTTCTGTAACTTGATTAGTTTTTGTAAATCAGCATTGGATAACTTATTGTTTTCATTTGAAACCCTGCACAAATAAAAATAGAGCAGGTATATGGCCATTTTGTTTATTTTATACTCTAAAGGTTTGTAATATTAAATGTAAAAGGAACCAAAAATTACTTCTGACATAATTCTTTATATTATGATAATCCAGTTTTTTATTTTACATTGAATGATATAACATTTTAATTAAAATGCTGCTCTCTATAATAATTAGAAATATTAGTTTAAAGCCTACATTATTTTATCTCACATATAAAGTATTATACTTCATCAAAGTATTAATATAACTGATTCTTATAATCTTTCTTACTTAGTGGTAAAATTCATAATAAAACTGATCCTTAAAATCTCACTTACTTGAGAAGTAAACTACTAATCTGTTACAGTAAATTGTCAGTGGACGTAATTCTTGTAATATCACTTACATAAGAAGCAAACTTCCAATATGTTACAGTACACTGTCAATGGAACTGATTCTTATGGTCTTTTATTTGAGTACATATTTTAAATCTATTACAGTATGGATGGAACTATTTCTTATAAATTGTTATTGGAGTAGTAGATGTCTTCTAATCTGTTATGGTATCAGTGGTGTAGATTTTTAACATTTTTTTATTTGAGAGGCAAGTTTCTCCTAATTTGCTACTATACCAGAAAATCTACTTCTTTGTAAGATTAGAGTCAATAAATTGTCTGAAAGTTATCACCTTCATATATCAAAATCTATTTTTGATAGACATTTCCATCTCCTCATAAGATTATCTTTTTCATGTTTTATGCTGCCCTCTATTTGCAAACTTTTTGAACACATGCCACAAACCTTCAACCCAATTCAGTACATCTCCCATGTAAATCACTATGCTTCACCTTTCCACCAATCACAAAACCCTTCTGTAATCCACTACACAGAAGAATGATTAACAAGGAAAAATAAACAACTTGAAAAACCTGTGTTAGAACTTATGTGATTGGTTCTCTTGACCTCCAAAACTTCACTCATTGGGAATTGACATCCATGAAAGGGTAGGAAAAAGGCACCAAATGAGAAGGAGAAACTTCATTTGGGCATCTCAACTCCATAAAAAAATGCCCCATCTCTAGCAGAACACCAATGCCCTACTCTGAACTGAATGGTTATAGCCATCTTTGTAGAACCCATCTAGCAGGTTGCTTCCATGGACAACCACCCCAGTAGCTTGGATGTGGGTAAGGACTTCTGTACTCCACTGGAAGAAAGGGGAGAAAAAATGCACTGGGGAGTCTGGAAGGACTGTAACACCGTGAAAGTGCTATGGATGATCACTTACCCTATTTTTAAAAGCAAACCACATCAATTTACACAATCAAAGCATAGCAGAAATGGTGAGGAATGGCAAGTACACATATTATGACACAAGTATCACAAGAAATTTACATTCAAGTATCTTGTGAAACAACCCATCTAAAAGATAAACATACACAGCCATGTAAATATAGCAATCAATATGGCTTACAGTGCAGATTTAATGGAAGGACATCTGCAAACAGTTACAGCCACCTACATGGAACCCATTCAGAGTACAGACAGAATGCTTAGTCATGTACTACTCACTACAAAGCAGGATTCAAAGTGATGCTAAAACAAGGACTCCTGAATGAAAAGTAAGCACTTGTAAAGACTTATCTCGTGTCACACCCACCCCAAAGTCGGCAGAGGAACCACATGTGGTAGGTGATACCCCAAGGAAGTAGAAACAGCAATGTGGTGTAGATAGTTGAGGATAAACATCTTTAAAGTTCTCCATATTCCCCAGAGCAGAACCTCCTCTAATGGCCATGAAGATGAAAGGCAAGGCAAAAGGGAAGATGATGTAGTTGATGTGAGAAAACGCGAAAGAGATAGATCATACCTGGAAGGAGATGAGGAGGAATAAGCCACTTGGATCAGATGTTGAGCTCAAGACGTTAGGTTAACTGGGGAGAAATCACAGCAAGAGGAAAATTACAAAGGATAAAACAGCGATAACAAGGAGCCCAGAAGGAAGCTAAGTGAGCATTATAATAATGGAGGGCACAGAGAGAACAGAAAAACAATTCAGATCAGGAGGAGGATAGAGATTAGAAAATGGGAATAGACAGATAGGAGAAAGGAGACCTGAACATTATGAGCCATAGAGGCTGTAGGAAAGAAAACATGGTCCAGATAAAAGATAAGGCAGAAGTAGTGGTACAAGTACCTGGTAGCATTGAAGGTGAAATTATCTGATATACAATGATCACAGGCTGAGAGAATAAAGAAATATACCTACAAAGAGAGATAAAATAGGGAACACATAAAAAGAGGTGCGAATGGAGATAAAATAGGGGCAGAAAGGAGCATCATGAGAGCGATAGATGACTTGATGGTAAACAGTGACAGAAGAAATGCATCAATATAGAAAGAATAGTGGAAGCAAGAACCATGTTGAAATGGGGAAAATGGAAGGTATGGGATAATGCTATCTGACACCCAAAATTTAGGATGCTGAAGAAACCCTCTCAAAGAGCCACATGAGACACTCAGAGGTACAGGCAGCCAGTGAGTGAAAAGACCCAAAATCCTAAGTCAGTGACCAGATGGCAAAAGAAGGGTGAATGAAACAGCTTAAATGTGATGCTACTCTGTAAGAGAAATTGCAAATTTAGCTAAGGATCTGACAAGAGCTAAGAGGGTTCCAATGATAAAGAAGGGCCTATTGAAGCAAATGTATATGAGTCCTGAAAGGTGTCAGAAGTAACCATCATCCCCAAAACTATAGAGCCTCACCAACAGGAAGTAAAGGAGCAGACAGAGTAATCCAAACAACTAGATCCATAAAATGGAGTTTGAGAGGAGAAGAGAAACTGAGATGGATGTTGAATAAAACATCCATGCATAAAATTAGAAGGGAATGATCTCTCCAAAGAGATCAGCCACCTCATCTGCACAGCTTCAAAAAGGAGCTGATGAGTAGAACTGGCTGACTCTCATTTGTAACTGGCAAGAAGAAGCCAGTTGTCCTTGTACATTTGTAAGCAGTCCCCAGGGTATGAATATGCCAAGCAAGGGGGAACCATTCAACAAAAACAGGCAGAAATAATACTAAGTGACAGGGTGGTAAAAGGTATACCATTCCATGACAAGAAAAAAAGTAGTAGTAAAATCCATGTGGAGCAGGAATGACATGTGTTGGGGTAAGAGGACAAGGATAAACACTGGCCAGGAATTCAAAGGAGTAGAAATGAAAAGCCAAGTATTGCTGGGAAAAAACTGCACAGTTGTACCACAGGCAACTGTAAAAACAGGGCAGGAAATGGCAAGGCCAATCAATAGGACTCAAAAAATATTAGGTATCTTGCAAGGAAAAACAAAGCCCTGTTAGACAGAAGCCACTCACAACAACAAGGACATAGCAATCATGTCAAACTCGAAACATCATAAAAACGGGGCCATAAGAATGACTCCTATATACAGAATTGGGCAATGTATCTGTGACAATACAGCTTTACAGTCAGAAAAAGAAAAAGTGAAGTAAACCATGAGTGTTGGGTTATAATTAAAGAAAATGTGTGACCAACAGTGGAAGGGAAGAGGGAGAAATGTCCCCTGAAAACCAATAGGGCTCCCACAAATAAAATTCAGACAGGAAGAGGAAGACAATTGCTGAAATACAGGGCACACGTAGGAAGAACAGGAAATTTTTGGTACCCATCCCCCCAAATAGCAAAACTAAAACCATAACTGGTGGTTCAGAATGTGGAAACTTGCCCAAAAAGTCACATGGGCAGATCAACCCAAAGCCTACAGTACACAGGCATATCAATGCCTTCTCCAAATGGGATGGAAAAATCATTATGTATGCCCTAACAAAAGGGAGAGACAAAAAATACAATAACAAAAAAAGTGGCTGAAAAATGTGAGAATGGATGAATAACATGCACCTGAAGGGGAAAAAGTGACTTCAGACATCATGCATGATATGATTGGTTGGTGTCTTGTGATACAAAGCAACTAGGCTACCTGTGCCAAACATCCAGTAAAAAGTTAAAATTAAAGTAAAATTTGTAAATTTCATAAAAGGAGTGTGTGTTTTCTTATAGCAAAGCCATATTGAGCTATCTGCTGAGCCCATCGAGGGGAATCGAATCCCTGATCTTAGCATCATAAATCCAAAGACATACTGCTGTACCAGCAGGGGGCATTCATAAAAGAAAATTAAGTTAAAACAAAGTTTAATTTTTGAATTAAAAAACATAAATTGCATTAAAACCAATTTTTACATCTAGTCTCCAGCAGTAAGAGAAAAACTACAGAAATACAAGTTGTAAAGGACTTTCTGTAGCATAACTGTAATTATCATAACTCACCAGGAAGACTAACAGGTAAGTTCAAAAACCACAATTAGTCACCTAAAGTTGGCCTTTCCAGTCCTGGTTTCAAGTTATTTGATATCATCACCATTTTCAGAAAGTAATAAAAGTTTTAAAAAACTTGTTGCAAAATTTTAATTATAACTCACAAGGATGACTAATGGGTAGTTCAAACAGCAGTGTTTGTCACTTGAAGTTGGCCTTTCCATGCCCTATTTTCAAGTTATTTGATGTTATGGCCATTTTCTAATTTCAAATCAAACTAAATGTACTTTGATTCTTAAAAGGGAATCATATTAAAAAAGGTATAATGTATAAATTTAAAAACTTAAATAGCATTAAAAAAATTAATGGTCTTTAAAAAACTAAAAACATTTTTAAGGTGGACAGTGTCACCATCATAACATTGTCTAATGTGACAGATAAACCTTGGAACAGAACATGTTTAAAATGGTGCTGTCAGTAAAAGTCATAACGACAGCAAGACAGTAAAATGTGGCTTACAGTGACCTCAGTGTTACACATACAACACATGGTGCATCAGTTCCAGATAAAAGAAAATGATGAGTTAAAAAACTGTGACCAATGCATAGTCTAGTTAGAACAACTTCCTCTTTCTGATCCTTATGGAAAAAAAGACAGCCAAAGTCCAATAGAGGGTTTTATTTGGAAAAGCTTGTTTTCAAAATGCTCACTCCAAGTCGACTGCCAACTGGCACTGAGCCGAGCCTTAAATACAGGACCATAATCAATGTATGGAACAGGCACAACAGTGATAGTGTCAGAGCAGCTAGATTTAGCTGCAGGGTTGGCTAGCTTGTTCCTGCAAATACCAACGTGGCCCAGTATCTATCCAGAAAAATTGAATAGAAGTAGATGTTAAAGAGAAATGGGCCAGTCGGTTTTGAATATTGGCAAGAAGAAGGTGTGTGATGTGTGGTATAAAGGCTAGCTTATGGTCAAAGATAAGCCCCAAGAACTTTGTCTCAGAAACCACAGGCAGCACAACTTCACTGATACAGAGTTCAGGATCTGGGTGAATACCCCATTGGTGGCAAAAGTACATGCAAATGGTTATAGAGAAAGAAGTTAAAGCTGTTTACTGTGGTCCACTTCAGTAAACGATTGAGGACAGTCTGTAGCTGCTGCTCAATATACCTATTGTTCAACGACTGACATAAGATGTGAAAGTCGCTGACATAGTGCCTGTTTGCAACAGTAAGAGAGATTTGTTCAGTAATGGCATTAACCTTTATACTGGAAAGTGTGACATGCAAAACACAGCCTAAGGGGACTTCAAATTTCTGTAGAAAAGAATGGGTAAGTGTCAAACTCACATGAACTTGGAATCTCCTGTCCATTAAAAATTAATAAAAATGGGCAAATGGCAATGTAACCCATGTATATGGAGGTCTTGTAAAATGCCATACATCCATGTTGTATCATAAGCCTTCTCAAGGTCAAAGTACAAGATGTTGTCATTTGAGAAAGGCTTCTCTAATTGACGTTTCAAGCCACATCAGGTGGTCCATGGTGGAGCTCTGTTGTCGGAACCTGCACTGGGTGGGCGAGAGGAGGTTGTTTGATTTGAGGAACCAAACAAGACAAGCATTAACCATCCTCTCTAAGGTCTTACAGAGACAGCTCATCAAAGCAATTTAATGGTAGTCCAAAGGAATCTTGGTATCCTTCCCAGGCTTTGAGAAAGGTAGGACAATAGTCTGGTACCAGGCATCAGGAAAAACATTCTCCTGCCAGATTTGCTTAAAACAATAAGAAGAGAAGCAAGAGATACCTGGTGCAGCATTTTGTAGTGTATATCTTCAGGTCCAACCGATGCACTGCAAGACCAATGAATGCCTAATTTGAGTTCCATCAGTAAAAAGGCAATTACAGTCATAGAGATGATCAGTTCAAAAGGAAAGAGGCAATTGATCTGCCTGAATCTTGATGGCTAAGAAGGTGGAGAAGGAAGCAGAAGTGCTAGATACCCAGCAAAAGCTTTCACCTAGAGTATCGGTGATGCTCCAGGTATCAGCTACTTACTGGTCATCATGGAGCAAGATCAAGAGGGGGACAGAATTATATTGCCCACTGACCTTTCAAATCTTGTCCCATATGACTTTGGAACTGGTGATAGAAGATATGCTAGTTGTAAACTTAATCCAAGATTCTTTCTGGCTTTGATGTCCTACCTGCCGAGGATGTGCACGGGTCTGCTGGAAAGCGATGAGGTGCGAGAGTGTGGGATACTTATGAAATGTATCCCAAGCCTGTTTTTGAGCCTTTCATGCCAAGTGGCATGCAGGATTCCACCACGGACGAGGATATCACGAAAAACGTGTCAAAGTTTTAGGAATACACTAAGCAGCTGCCTGTATAATACAGTCAGTTACTGCTGCCACACAGTCACCTACTGATGGCTTACAGATGATGGCAGGATCAACTTCTGCAAGAGCAGAGAAAAAGGGCCAGTTTGTTTGATCCAGCTTCCACTGGGCACATGGGTCTGGTAGTATCGACCACAGCCAGTCTCTCTCAAAATTATAGAAAAATGATCACTGCCTTGTGGATTATTGTCAACCCTCCATGAAAAGTGGGAGAATAGAGAATGGGAGCAAATTGAGAGATCAACAGCAGTAAAGGACAGACTAGGTGCATGAAAATAAGCATAAGAACCACTATTGAAAAGAGAAAGGTTGTAATCAGAGAGCATATGCTCTGCAGAGCAACTCTCTCATCAATATCATCACTTCCCCAGAAGGGATGATGCCTATTCAAGTCCCCAGGATTAAAATGGGAGATGGCAATCTGAGCATCCAGATCTGATTGATCACAGGTCTCTCTTGACAACAGGTAAAGAGAACATACAGTGGCGGTACAACCCAAGGAAACACGAATGGCTATGGCCTCCAAGGGTGTGTCGAGTGACAGAGAAAGAGTGGGAACATGCTGACCAACCAACACCTCCACCCCTCCATGCACTCATCCATCACACAACCTGTCATTTCTTTATGAAGAAAACCACTGAAAGATGACTGTATTTACAGGTTTCAGAAATGTTTCCTTATAGATATACAGGATGGTAGGAAGCAATCAGTGCTTTGATGTCATCCAGATTAGAATGTAAATCTCGACAGTTCCATTGTATGGAGGCGGCCATTTTTATTTATGTGTAGGCAAATTGGGTGGAAAGCCCTTCTGTTTATGATCACATCTTTTTCTTTACTGTCTTTATTCAAGGGAAGTTTATCAACCTCCATGGATCCTGCCCTGGGTCGATTGGGTAGGTCTTTGTTGTTGAAAGAGAATTCCAGTGACTGAGGACATGAATGAATGATTGTTTTGCATCTTTGTGTGAGAGAAAACGTACCTGAGGAAATGCCTGTACCCAGAACCAAATGAAGTGGATCTTGGGGTTTGCTGGAATGTATGTTCAGGACAGAGAGTGGTATTAAAATTGATTCATCAACTGTTTTTAACAATGGAAGTCAAAAGACTGTAGTAGTGGAATGAAGTGCAGCAGAATACGACCAAGATGAAGTGGTGGACAACAACTTTAGAGTAATGTTTTGAATTATTTTCAAATGCTATGCCTCTTTTTCTTCCAAACATTTAGGACAAGAATGAAAGGATGAGAGCCAGTGCAACTGATGTAATGAGGGTCTGTTTCGAATTCATAGGCATCGTGGTCCTTGCCACCACAACAATCACATGTCAAGGAACCACAACATGACGTCCTTGAGTGACCAAACCCTAACACTGAAAAAATCTGAGAGGGTTTGAAACGTATGGCTGTACCTTGCAATTAAGATAACCTGCCTTGATGGTGGCAGGTGGACACATTATGTCGATGTAAGAATGAGGACATTGGTCAGCATTGTAATTCTATCTTTGCAGAAACTGCTTGAGTGGAGAAACCAGCGAGAATCTCTGACTTAGGGATGTTCTTCAAATCCCTCTCAACAATAACTCCTCACTACGAATTCAAAGTAGCATGAGGCATAACCTCAATAAGTATATCCCCAATCATCTTTGAATGCAAGAAGAGTTAACTATGTTGAGATGTGGATGTTTCCACCAATATGCCACTAGAACAAAGCTTCTTTACTGACTTTGGAGAGTCAGCTAGTCCCTCTATTCCCTTCTGAATGAAAAACGGAGATATTTGCCCTCATGGTTTGTCTGAAAGAGAATGTGGTATAAGAAAACAAGGTACAGGTGTTACAGATGTTGAAGATTACTGCTCAGAATCTTCAAGACATAGCCGTTTACCTATGGACTATTTTTTCACTATTTAATTTAAGTTTTTATTTGGAGGATCCACAATAAAAAAAGAATGTCCCTACAGGGGATGCACTACAATGCCAAAGGAGAAATAATAATGATGTGATAGTAGTACTCTCCTATTGGTAGAGATGTTATGCATAGTGATTTACATGAGGGACATACTGGAATGCTGGATTCCAACAGAGGGAAAGGGGATGAAGGCTTGTAGTATGCATTAAAAAATCTATAAATAGAGGGAAGGACAAAGCAAGAAAGGCTAAGTTTGTGATAAGAGGGACAGTGGAAGTATAATTTTTGTTTCATCACATTTTCTGAGATTATGTTACAGGTGATTATTTTTTGCATGAATTTACCACCAAAATTTAGATATCTCAGATATGTCATTTTACATTAGATGCTAGATAACATTACAAACTTTGAAATAACATGTTACCTGCTATAAGACTATAAAACATAATATGCTTCAAGTTAAATACTAGATAAGATTATGTTAGTAAGAGGTAAAATATGTTTCCTATTATTAGGCTGTAAGACAATGTGTACTAAAGATTAATATGTAAACCTCATTCAAATAAAAACATACTGTTTCCATTCTACTATAAATTTTAAACCCAACCTGAAATAAACGTGCCCCAGCTGCCATGCCTCGAACAAACTGACCAAAGAGTAGAGACATCTGTGCAAGAGATCTATGAATTAAAAGAAAATATCTCAAATCAAATAGTCTCATTAATTTGTAAATTTAGCTTTATATACATGTACATTCACACATATACTCAAGAATACAGGTAAAAAGGTGAAAGACAAATATTTTATTCTATCAAAGATATTTAGAATTTCACTTCACAATATTATTAGTCCTCAAATAATTAACTTATTTGCACTCCATTCAATATCCATGAGGTACACACAGTGTTTCATATTAAGTAATTTTATTCAGTGAAGTTATTTTTTTAAATGTAGAATACAGGAAACCCCAACAGATTATTAGTGACAATAGTGACTTTTTTTTTACACTCCTTTCCATGACACTCATATAATTATGGGTCCTATAAATAACAAAATCACAGATCCAAAGAAATTAATATACAAGTATCTTAGTATATGTTTTTTACACTTTTATCTGTGACACATATAATACTACAAAAAAAAAAACAGACCTGCAAAGATTTGGTGCATTAGTCTCTTAGGAAAAAATATTTTAAGAGCAAATGATCAGTTATGTAGACTACTTAAGTTATTCTAGGGTTCCACACATAGCTAAAAACACTTTAAACATTAACTATGTCATATGCATCATGCTAATTACACATTTCCATTGCACTGTATGTAATAAAGCTCTAAAGAAAGAATATGTAACCATGCAGTTCTGAGAAACCATTTAGTAATGTAATATAGACAATGTTTAAACAAAGGGTAATCTGATATCATAGTTATAACAAAACTAGTAATAACAACCAAGTGACTCAGTAAACATGTACATACAACAGGCATCTCATGATAAGTCAGGGAGTCAAATGATGAAATGTGACATGTCCACCAAAAAAATTCCATGCACACTTGATAGCACTGAAGTCTGATTGCTAGAATGCCCCTATAATTTTTTTTATTCTTCATGGAATATGTTTATCCAACTTCACACCATGTGGGTTGGCATTATTTCCCATAGACTGAAGTCAGAGCCAGTTACATCTATATTGGTTTTTTTCAATCATCTACCACTGCACTTTCTGGAATTTGTACTTTCAGCTTCAAAAACACTTGTGATTGTTTGGCTGTCCAATTTTGGTTTGGTGTAAGCATTATGTTATGTATTATACTTTATTTTTTGAATGAGTCTCTGATTTATTAGGTTATGTTTTATTCTTTCGATTAACTGGAAATTTTAAAATGTATAAAATTTATATTTGCCAACAAGATCTTTCTTTTTCAACACAAATGTACAAACACAAATTATACAATTTATAATAATAGTTCTTACAAATAATGATTTATGTACAACAGTTTTAAAAACGTCGATTATATTGAGTTTTATGTTTGCTCTAGAACTGAATATTTTATCGACGATCCAGGTCGATGATGAGCAAATTAATTCTGTGTTGATACTGTCATACCTTGCTTAAACTAGCTAGCAGTTGTTTCATGGTTGGCATCACACCAAGTTCACTTCTTACTGAGAAAGATATTTAATGTCCTCGTTGGAATAATAATGTTGAAAGTTAATTCAAAATCTACGAATGCTCCTGGTCCAATTAAGTAGTTTTCTGAATAATAGGCATTAATCAGAATTATAGCTTCCAAGGCCAATAGCACACTGACTCCAGCTGATCAACAACAACAATCTTCTTCTGTCTGTCACTATCTACTTTTTCTTTTAATCAAGCAAGACTCTCAAACTTTTAACAGTGTTCTAGCATGTTTTTGTAAACAAATATTGTAGATTCTAACAACAATCTTCTATAAATCTCAAGGACAGGCAGGAATTGAGCAATACACAGTCAATATCACATACAGAAAACTACACTGAAACAAATGTTGGTACTGAAATAAATGTACAACAGTAAATCTGTTATAATCAAAGTAAACAAGAAAATCTCAGATCAAGCTTACCAGCACTAGGGATTTGTTTTCAGCTTCATCTAACAGTTGTTGCAGTATTTGGACAATTTAGCTAGATGGCTGTTTAAAAATTTGAGATTTTTGCAAGAACAGAAATTAACAGCTGGGTGATGTGCACAAAAAAAAAAAAATTAAAACTTTTTTTACACTGAAAATGTATTTCCAATAGCTACTTACCTTCTGTCATACAAAGCTATGTCAATCGTTATCTGCTATCTAAGCATTACTAAAAAATGTTTCATGATCAGCTCACCAATCTTTATACCCCATTAATCATGCACTATTTCTGAACATGTACTTATCATGTGACTACTCTTCACCAGTAGTATTATACCACCTATATTGGAGTAGCTAGCTCCCTCTGCTGTTCCTTCTCAATGCTCACTTTTTAAAATTAGCAGGTTCTAAAAGAACAACATTGGTTTAGGGAAGAAGGGTGCAAAGTGTGAGCTGAGGTAAGCACCTGTCAGAAATACACTTTAAACATAAGACAAATACCTTTCAGCATGAGCTTACTTCCTATAACAAAAAGCTAAAATTCTATGCTGCAAAAGTGGAGGGGCTGGTTTAGGTGCACAACATGGAAACAGTGGAAAACAACCACTCAAAATAAATGAGTGTAGTGCACTCCAAGATAGATAAAGAATGCATGTGGTATACCACACTATTTCTGGAGCAGGTATGCTCTTAACTCTTGAAGTAGAAAATGAATCTGATACCAGCAGATACACATTCAACCTCAACCAGAAAGACAAGGTTTCATAACTCATCCTTCGAATTAGGAGGACATGGAAAAATGCAATTTGTTCCAAGAGGAGTAATCCATATGAAAATATAAACAGAATTAACATACACAACCTCAATCTGACAGACGAGATTCCATTACACATCCTCAGCATTAGGAGAATGTGCACAAATAATGTTAGCTCAGAGACATGCAATGCATAACAAAATATAATCAAAAGTATTTATGTATATATATGACTTCAACAGATTAGGTTCATGGTTCATTCCCAGAATTAGAAGGTTGTGATGAAAAAATTATATATATACTGTACAATAAACATAGTAGACAGGGCATCTGAACCATGTCATATAGACTCTCTAACCCAAAACATAAGTAGACAGAGTGTTATACATCAAAAAATTGGAATTACAAAAAGTTAAATTTTAGTTGAAACTAGACAACCCCCAAAATATTTTCAGAGCTAGAAGTAGAACAAACTGAACCCCACATTATGGGGTTAGGGTGTTGCCTCAATTCATCCATAAGAATGGGGTAATATCTATATTCAGTACAATGAACAGAAATCATAATTCAATGAATCATAGATGCAAGGAAGAGACATCCTGCATCTGGAATTATGAGGAGGATATGGAACATTCACTAAACTGTAGGAACAGTGTATACATGTTCTGTAGCAGACCCAAACCCAACCACAGGAAAGGGGAAAAAATCCTCCAGCAACCAGAATTTATTAGAAGAGGGCCTATAAAGAACATAACCATGGGAACAAAACAGTGTTATTCTGATCTCAACATTAAGAAAAGGATCCACATAGGCTGGACATGCTCCAACCTACTATTTTATTTTTCTTTCTGTTGCCAGCTAAGTGGGAAAAGGCATCAAGGCACAAAGGAAAAAGAAAAATCAGATTTTTATTTTTATTTTCACTGAGTGGATAATCATGAGTATAATTTATAAAGTAAATTCTTAAACTTACTCAGTCCACCATTTCAGAAATTGAGAAATGATAAAGACTCCTGTGCTCCACCAGAAAAAAAAAAGGAAGAAGTAATTGAGGTGGAAAGTCCAAAGGAACAATACACCAGAGAAAGTCCAAAGTGTGTGTCTGATTCCTTATATTGGAAAGCAAACCAACCCCAGTGTATTCAAAGGGTTGATAAGAATTAGTGGAAATCTACTTCTGTTTTACTCATGAAGTCCATAAGTGACAATTCATTACTGACTGAAACTTACTCATATCAAGAAACACACACAGATATATATATACACATATTACTGGGTAAGCCACCAGCAATCTTATAAAACACACTCAACAGAAAGGGATTCTATTGTCAATTATTGAACAAGAATTTCTGAAATAAAAATATAAATGAAATAAAGTAATATAGTTTATCCCAGTGAAAAAGGAATGGACTTGTGCAGAATTGCCATAGGAACAAGTCATTATCTTGAGCTGTAAAAAACGTGAGGTCAGGGAGGTGTGTAATGCTTGCTCCACAGCCAAAGATGAAGACAAGAAATTCTCACAAATGAATGAGGTAGGATGGGGAAAGAGAGCTTCTCCACTGTCATGAAGAATCTCATCTTTGCTGCCCCTTGTGGAAGCAAAGTAGTGTGGTCTCTGGACTGAAAACAGGAGGAAGCAAGCAGAAGTCAGCCATCCATAGAAAGAAGTGTGTAAAGAATCAGTGTAAAAGAGTTTGTATTTTATCATTAAGTTGAGCATGAAAGTTTCAAAATATGTAGTGTGCTGTTACTTCAATAACATTCTAAAGATTAGAAACATTAACAAATGAACAGAAGTTTTGTATTACACATGGGTCACAACAATGCAGGTTCTCAACATATCAATAACTACTAAATTTTCAGTTACTAGAGTTTAAGTGAAGCAACAAATTCTCTTGCATGCAGTAATACCCTGAATACAAGCAAATGTTTATAAACTATCAACAATATTTAAAATTGGTGTGTTGGAAAGTTACTTATGTATAGAGATCTACCTTAATATGGTAGAATATTATTTTTAAAAATACAGTAAAATAAGAATAATTCAAAGCATTTCCTGAAATAAAATTAACAATACTGGTGCTAATCTTATATGCATGGGAGAAAGGTTAAAATGATTATAACAAGATATTTTACAGAGTGCTATGCAACGTGGTATATATTTGATATCAGCTATTCATTTTACCATACAGTTGTTGAGATAATGACAGTTTATGGCATAGTAGAGTACATACCAGATACAATATATAAATATGCTGAACACAATAGCTGTAGGTACAATAATTTTGAAACTTTTAAGGATTTGCAAATGCAACATACAAACTTGACTAATACTAAGGACAAGAAGAGTTTTATTTTCCCCAAGAATATCAATCTGCACTTCAATTTGTCAGTGTGTGTCAGACTGATAATGGCATTTCAAAGACATTTTTGAGTACAAATACATGTGAAATGCATTTGAGTTTTTAGGTGCAACAGACCTGTATATCTGTCCAAAAGCTTTCCACATTTCATGTGCACACATACAGTAAATTTGAAATTACAGTCAACATTAATTCATCAATATTGAATCATTCCATAGCATATTAGGTTAATCAGGAATTTATGTAGCATTATATCACAAAAACAATTTGTATGTTGCATGTTGCTGCTGCCCAGGCCTTTTGCTCAATACAAGATCATCAGACAATAGCCAACAATCTTATTAAACACTCCTAGGGTCTGAATGTGGTCTTTTCACAACAAGCACTGTCAAAGAGCTAGGCAGTGCACTAACAGAAGAACAGAACTGTATCCTGTAATAATAGTTAAACTGTACACAGTCACATTGCATATTTAATGTTGTTGCTAATGAGCCCTTGTGATCATAGATCATTACACATTGGGCACCAATCTTGTATGTTATAAAATACATGTGGGTATTCTTTGTTATCTTTACCTACACATGATATCAGAAAGCTCGACATTTCACTAACAGAAGAATATGACTGCACCTCCATCTATTGAATACACAGAAATACTTTGTATCTCTTAATAAATTAAAAAAAATTAAGATATTTCTTAGTTTGTATGTTTATTCTTAGTATAATATACTTGAAAATTTGTTTCCTTGAATCAATTAACCATATGGCAAATATAAATGCATCTCTCTTCCCCAAACATTCATCATTTTCTATTATATACAGTACTATCAAATGTGACCAAACAAATCCCTATTTTATACTTTCTTAGTTTTCACTTGTGTTTATTGTACAGTATTATTTGCAACTCTATTTTCAATGGCAAACATTATGATGACAAATACCATTCTTCTGAAATACTATGAATCAGAGAAACTTGTCTTTACTTTTGGAATTGTAAGAGGATGTTTAGACACTTCAGAGAAGGGTTTAGGATGTAGAATTGTAAACAAGGCACAAAATAATCAAGCCCAGTTAATACTGCTAAACTTGAGTGTCTGGATTTCCTTCTTCATTCTGAACCTTTATAACCAGTTATAACAGAATATGGCCTCTAATGTAATTACAGGAAACAATTACTATGAATGTTTTTTTTAGACTTAATGAAAAATAACTTCAGGTATTTTTTTATTTTTTTTTGCGTAACAAAATATAATAGTACAACTATTTCTTAGCTGTTGTATAATTTTGGTAGCTACACAAATACAACAAATGATTTACTATTACTTACCTTTGTATAGTTTGGGTAGCTACCAGAAAAGACATGAGACTTCCAGGAGATAACTCATTTGAAGACATTAGGGATCCTCCTATGTACATTACACCTAAAACTATTCCTGAAACATATGAATAGATGTAGCCAGATTAACACATTCCTGCCTAGCACAAGTAAACAAAGAAACACAGCTCATGGTCAGATTTCCACATTCCACTTATAATATGCTGTATCTCATACAAGGCTTTACTATTACTCACCACACTAATATTAACATGTACGCATTTCAATAAAAGTCTGGACAATTTATTTTTAAAAGTTAGTTCTAATTTGAAATTTTTCCATAAGTTATCTTTAGAATCAATTATTTAACATATTTCATGCTAGTGGAAGGTATTTGTTTTAACTCATCAACTGTTTTCATTCTGTTCATTAATAAACCTCTTTCAAAGTTTATATAAATCACATTTAGATTTTTCACTCTAAATAAGCAGGAAGAGTTTTATATAAATCTCTTTTAGATTTCTCCCACACTAAAGAAGCAGAAAAGAAATTTTTTATTACTCTATAAAACAATTTTCTTACAAGTTAAACACAATATTATAAATACTTAGATTATTCATACAAAATTATTGTAAAAATATTATTAATGTTCAAGTGGAATTAGAGAAAACAAAAACCAAACACCATCAATTAAGTATTCTCATAATTAAAACTTGGGATACTCTGTAATTTCATATCAGATTTTAAATATTTTCATAAGGTCTTGGGTAGTCTTGAGAAAATCATCCATGAGCAATTGTTAAAATAGTGATACTTTAAGGCTTCAATTAGTTAAAAGAATACTAAAAATAACCTTGACAGTAATTTTATTTCATCAAATTGTATTCACATGGGACAATTTTCCAATTATTTATAATGATCCTACAACAACACCATAGTTATTGCTCCAGTTATATGTCTATGAAAATTCAAAAACATTTTCTGAATAATGCAACTTATTAAAAAATTGTTTTATTTCTTTTATTTATTTAATTTATTTTTACAAATCGAAATTTGTAATGAAATTTTTGAAATACTAAGGATTTAACATGTTGGCTTCCAAGCCTATTTTGCTGATACTTTCCAGGATCCCCCTAGTCATTTTACAATTACGTTGTTTTTAGAAAGAGTGTATAAGTAGCTGCTGTGTTCCAGCCAATAAGTGGCCCTTTAAAAAAAAAATAGAGCATGACTCAAGGGCAGGTAATGTGGGTCTTACTGGAAGACTATCACAACACACCAGGAGGTTGTGTGAGAGCCAATGTGTTAAACCATCAAGACTTTCAATAACTTGTGATATTTAATAACAAACTATCACTAATACTTTGTTACAATTTTTATTTACAAAGTTACAAAGTTATTATTTGTAAAGGTCAGTTCACTGAGACTAAGATATTAAAATAATGAAAAATAAACTATTTAAAATAACACTACAATTTTAATGTATTCATGTTTATGCTATTATAAAACTTTTGTTTTTTCTAGTACAAATTTATACAATGAGCTGTCCAGCTGCAATATGTCCAATATAAGGAACTGAACCATGGATTTTGGTGTTATGAGCCCTTAATTTGACAGCTGACTACTAGCGAGACACTTGTAAAAGAAACAGAGAAATTCACCTACAGGATTATAGTAACTCAAAAAAACAAAAAGTGTCTGAAGTTAAAATTATTAGGTACAACATGTGACTTTTTTTTTTTTAATGGATGTTAAAGTTATTGTATAAAACTGTTTATTATGCAATAATATATTATGAAGCAAAAGTCTACTTTGAAAAAATAAGTTCCAGAGTAATGGTTTCACAAACCTGCATTTGTGAAGTAGTCATCTGTGTGATAAAGCATTGTTTTAGAGGTGTGTAGAGGTTTCAGACCAATATAACTAAATATGAGGTTGTTTATTAAGTGTGTAGAGGTTTCAGACCAATATAACTAAATATGAGGTTGTTTTAGAGGTGTGTAGAGGTTTCAGACCAACATAACTAAATATGAGGTTGTTTTAGAGGTGTGTAGAGGTTTCAGACCAATATAACTAAATATGAGGTTGTTTTAGAGGTGTGTAGAGGTTTCAGACCAACATAACTAAATATGAGGTTGTTTTAGAGGTGTGTAGAGGTTTCAGACCAATATAACTAAATATGAGGTTGTTTTAGAGGTGTGTAGAGGTTTCAGACCAATATAACTAAATATGAGGTTGTTTTAGAGGTGTGTAGAGGTTTCAGACCAATATAACTAAATATGAGGTTGTTTTAGAGGTGTGTAGAGGTTTCAGACCAATATAACTAAATATGAGGTTGTTTTAGAGGTGTGTAGAGGTTTCAGACCAATATAACTAAATATGAGGTTGTTTTAGAGGTGTGTAGAGGTTTAAGACCAATATAATTAAATTTATATCTGAACAAATGATCTCTTTTATAATCATTTCACCACCTTAACCTGGTATTTAATATAATTTGGTGGTTTAAGCAAGGGAAAGTAAAGGGAGTAGACCTCCTGTAGACCTCCTACATAACAGAAATTGACAATAATGATATAGTGAACAGTTTAAAATAAAATCACATATCTGATTAGTGCCAAAATGTAAGAAATCAGGGATAATATTCCTCTTGTTCTAGTAGAGACTGTTTTTTAGATTATATGACCAGTGAGTTTTTGTTGTTTTTTTATGAACTACAATGCTAAAGTTTCTAAAAGCAGGGTGCTTTTATCCTGAGAAAGGAAAAGTCAATGGATGTTTTGAGTGAAAGAGGAAGAATACTTTGGGACTTCTTGTTTGTAGATGATCTAGTTATGAAGCTGAGACAGAGGTGGATGTGCAGGATGTGATAGGAAAACCTATGGAGTAAGGTTAAAAGCACACAGTGAAAAAATAGAGATAATGCTAGGCAGAAGATAGGGAAAAGTTGGAGATAAAATACAATAATAACTTTGATATAGAACAATTAAATATATTTAAGTATCTAGGATTCATCATTAGTTAATAAGAAAGGTGTGAAATGGAAGTATGGGAATAAGTAAGAGCTAAATGGAAGCATCAAGGATGAGTAATGACAAGGAAATATGACTGAAAACTGTAGTAAAACTTACACAACAGTAGTTAGGTTAGTTCTGTTTTGTGAAGCAGAAAACTGGACCACAAGAGGAATAGAAAAGGGTGTTTTAGAAACATAAGCATGAGAACTTAAAAGTGGGTATTTGGAATATCTCTGAGAAAAAGAATAATCAGTAACAACATTATGAAATGTGTTGGAGTCTGTAAGATCACAGAAAAAGCAAAAGAAACAGTACCAAGTTGGTTTGGAATTGTATTAAAATTGAAAAAGGATATGCAATGAAATTAGTACTAGAAATGTTAGTGTAGGGATGAAGAAGTATAGGAAGACCTAGAATACAGTGAGAGAGATGATGGACAGTGATGACAAGAAGGTTATTGCAACTAAGAACAATGCACAAAGCTGTAAGGAGACCTAAACAACTGATTCCAACACCAGAATTGGATTAAGACCAGAAGACAGTGTTACTGCTTACAGATATTTTAGAATTACAAGTCAGGAGAAATAAAAAATAAATTTCATTGGCAAATAATCAAACTATCTCAGTAAATTAAACTGTTAAATTATTTAATTAATAACTGTCATGTAATTTCTAAACTAGACAGATCAAATATCCTGATGATACCTGTTGCTTCCTATACTGATGCTCCTGTTTATATAATGGCACAGAAGTACACAGTATTTTCAAATCTCTAATTGGTTTCAAACCTTACTACAGTATAGAAAACTCCCTGTAGCTGGTAAAAAATAAAAATACAAAAATACCACATAATGCTAAAATTGTTACTTTCAAGTTTTTTCTGTTCACTGCTGTTTAACATCACTAAATGCCACAAGCCAGTGCACATTTAAACCTCTACCATCCTTCTTGCAACAATGGGCTGTGTGCAATGCCTTGTTTAAAGGACTATGACACCAAATGCAAATTCTAATCACAGAATCCAGATTACAATTAAATATAGGTTTTTCATTTTTATTTTACAAGAATTTATACTAAGTTATTTCCCTGCTTCTGTAATTACTGACTATTGAAGTTCATGTAATTCCATTTTATTTTTTATGTATAAGTAACAGTACACCTATGTGATATGAATTCAGGATTCTTAGAAAAGGAGGAGGAGTTTTGGTTAGAAAAGGCTTGTGAGTGGGCATTTCTAGGTCAATTATGCTATTTTTCTTTAAAAGTTTCCAATATTTTAGAAAATTTGTCATCCTAAAATAATTTTCAGATCAATCTGTCTCTCCTGTGTATGATTGCTACTTTTTTGTTAATAAATATGAATCATAAGTTTAATTTCGTAATAGGGGAACTGAACATTTTGCAAAAAAATCTGAAAACACAAGAGCATCAAGGAGGTTAATATTTTAAGAATACAACAATGTATATGTAGGGCAGAAAACACCAAGGAGGGTAACATGTGTAGAATACATTAATGTATATGCAGGTCATAAAACACCAAAGAGTTTAATACGTCAAAAATACAACTACGTATATACAGATATAAGAGCTAGAGAATGTTCACAAAGCTAGAAACTGGGAAAAATGACATGTATATGCTTTTTGGGACAACCACCATGGAACTTCTACAGTTCTACTGCAATAATGCATTGAGTATTTCAAAGAGACAGGAGAGCCTCTTTGAATTATAATTGTACATTTTTATCCACAAAGTGTGAATCTGGATAGCTGTGTAGAAATTGTATTTATTTTCAGAGCCTGGAAATAAAAAAATTAATATCTTAATATCCTAGTAGTTACCATTCAGTGCCAAGTTTGTTAGTCCTTGAAAGGCACCAATTCCTATCCCTAGAGATGTATTAAGTTTTTTTACTTCCTCAATTTCATGGTTGTATAACCTGAAAAAATTAGAAATTGTCAGTTGCGACTATAAATACATAGTTTTTTAGTGTTGATGTAAATGAACAATCAGTCTACATCTATGAAATACTGGGCATAAATTTTATATAATATGGACTTCTTAACAAATCATGGTAGCCTATCATATATGCTTTGACAATATTTTTAATCTTTCCATGCAGCATTTGCCTAGAAATTTAGATAAATTATTCCATACTCATATCTGTACAATTTCAAGAAATGTTTCACAAAAATATTTAAAAATTAACAGTATGTTGATATTCTTATTAGAACTAAGAAACACGTGACCAAAACAATTCTCATCCTCAGCTGAAACACTTAACACATGGAGTACCTACCAATCTCCTTACTATATTTGTAGTACATAGAATACTAACAAATTTTCAGCCAAACGTGTACTAACCATCTGTACTTTTAATTTTCATTTCAGGTATATAACTTGGGCACTCACTGGACAGATCGAGTCCAGGAAATTAAAGCAGGTTTTCTTGGGATTCTTCTATTTCTGCCACACCAAATTATTGGCATAGGATTTACAGATCCAACACCATCCTGAAGGACCCTAATTCCCTTATCAGTCTTTGGTTTTGTGATAGCTGCTAGATGGTGCCTGTTGTCGGTCTTTTCTTTGCCACTTGCAGAGTGATGCATTCTGAACAGAATAATGATGAGAAAGTACGTAACATCAAAGTAGGCAAATCTTCTCCTACACCTGAAAAAGCCTGAAAGGCAACACCCCAAGCAGGCTTGGAATGACAGGATTGTATACACCTTACTCAATCGAAGGAACATAACTCATATTGTCTGGAATTATGAACCTTCATCCTCACTCTCAAACAAAACAAGTATGCAAGGAGCATTCCACTTGCCACCAGAATTATTGGGAGGATGCAAATTGACTGAGCTCAAACAAAAGACCCAAGATGAGACCACTCTGCAGTTGGAATGATGAGGAGATAATGGACCCTCTTCCATGAACAATGTACTGAACTGATATTGATCATAATGAATGGCTGTACACATCTCAACCACACAACTAAGCATCACACCTAAACTGGTATTACAAGTAAACTCCTGTGAAGGCTGGTGCTGCTCCACTAACATCTGGGAAAAAACATCCAGTTATATTGATAGGAGTCCACAAATTTGCCCTTTTCTCCAGGAGTGGAGAAATTAACACCTTGGAGGAAATGCTTCCATCCATCACCCCAGTGACTGAAAACCAGGTGTGGTAAGGATTCCCTAGCTCCACTAGTAGAATCTGTGTGGTAATGTGCAATGAGGATTTGTTTGTTTGTTTTTGAATTTCTCACAAAGCTACTCGAGGGCCATCTGTGCTAGCCATCCCTATTTAGCAGTATAAGACAAGAGGGAAGGCAGCTAGTCATCACAACCCACTGCCAAATCTTGGGCTACTCTTTTACCAATGAATAGTGGGATTGACCGTCACATTATAACGCCCCCACAGCTGAAAGGGTGAGCATGTTTAGCTCGACGGGGATGCGAACCCACAACGCTAGGCCATGCTGGGCCTGTGCAATGAGGAATCCTGAGGAACAGTGCTCTGAAAACAAAGCAATAGGTGAACCAAGTACCCAAGTTTATTCATCCCAATGAATGACAGGAACAGGTAGGATCCCCTTTAGCTTTACTTATGATAGTCCAAGAGTGATGGTCCAGCAGAGTATGGTAATACGAGCTTCAAGGTGGTCTTATAGAAAACTTCATTTCTTTAGAGCCTGTTGCAACTTGCAGTAAGTATTGTGAAACTGTGGTTGATGGTGTGGAATTGGACTGAAAAAAACACACGTACATGAGAAACACTTACTAAATAGTGGGCTCCAGAGAAAAAAGGTAAAGAGCCCTGGAAAGTAAAGAGGCAAGAAAAAAACAAACAAAACGTTTCTTTATAACTTAGAAGATATGGTAAAATTGATCACAGGGAGTAGGCAAAAAACCTTCAGAAGAAGAAGTAGTTGCCAAATTGTGTAAATGGGAGAGAAACGTACTGGAAGAAGTCTGCATACCAGCCTGCAGGATGTCCTCCTGTGAATCTGATAAGGCACGATTTGTTAAAATTTCCTCAATTGTAAAGATAGTTCAGAATAAGCAATATGAGCCCACTTGTGAACCAACCTTATCAAAGTAATCAGAGATAAATAATGGGAAGGATACCAATGAATAAAATGCTAATTTCTAAAACCTTAAAAGAAGTTAGTGTAAGCACATAATACCTTAAGATCCTAATGAGACATAACAAAACACTGGGTTCTGGGTAGTCACAGAGGTCAAAAACAACTGGCAAACAAAATGGTGAGAAGGATTTATCTCTTTCCCTCACTATCTGAATCTTAGGGAGGAAGAACATATCTGGGTATAACAAGCCATAAGTTGAGGTAATTATGAAAGTAATGTGCACAAGCAATGCAAACAACTCTGAACAACAAAATTCACAAGCCAGCAGCAACAAAAAATACACTTTAAGAGAAAGGTTATACATAGTACATGAGGCTAAGGGCTCATATGGATGTAGGTATGTAATACAACCATAATATTTCAGACAGGTAATTGAAAATATCTTTTGGGAAAAAATGATGCAAAATTACTTGAGAAGGCCAGAGTACACGGAGGACTTAGAGAATTTTCTATGTTTAAAAAACAAGAAATAGTTGATAAATCTGCTCTATATAAGTTGATGGTAGATGGAGTTAGACATCTATCAAAAACAAAAAGGTCAAAAAATGATATATGTTTGATACATTTGGTTAAAGTGAGTTCAGTATCCTTGTAAGTGTGCAATTTCTGTTGATAAATGGCCATTGTGAGTCTATGGAGACAAATGAAATATAATCTTAGATGTTAAACTCCAAATCCATGCAAAGGACCACAAAACATCTATGCATGTAGTTTGAGCTTCAGAATAACTGCCGGGTCATTCCACCAACTGACAAAAATGATACCACAAGTAAGCTCAGAGAATAAAGGTGACAAGTAAAAGCATGTATGACTCTTCAGAAGACATATGGTGCAGATGCTAGACAAAAGGGCATAGCCCTAACCTGCAGAACCTGACCCTTGTGCATCAAGTGTAGATAGCAGCAGGGTGACTCCATGATGTGAATATGGAGACAGACATCAATACTATTGAATCTGATCCTCCACAGACCTGACAGAATATGCCAACACAGATTGAGAAAGGACTCCATTGAGAACCTGAGAGGATCTAAGAATTAAATGGGACAAAAAGATCAACGATTGGATGCCAATCTCCTGTCTTCTGGGGCACAACAGAAAAATGTGAATAAAATCCCAGAAGTGGATCAACTCTCTTTAATACCCCCTTGATAAATAATCTTCCAACAGCCCTGGAGCAAAGATCCACACTCCTCAGATCTGTTGGGGGTAGAAATGTCACAGGTAAGGAGGATAATGAGGGTGGAGGTATGAAATGAATGACCAGCCCTGATTCCAGAACCTGGAATGCCTTGGGATTTCACATGTCCAGAAAATGTTGTAACTGTGCTACCACAAACCCCATCAGCACAAGGTAGTAGCTGGTGTTGCTGGCAACGGTCTGCCCAAGAGAAGGAGCCTTATGGATAAGGATGGAATCTACTCTGAGTACCAACAGACTGAGATGTTGAAACCAGGGTCAGGATACATGATGAACAGTAGCATTGTAGCTTCCAGTAAAAGCCAAACTAAGCTGAGAGGCCAACAATAATAAAGATGAATGCAAACAGACAACATCAATCCATCATTCCAACACCTCTGGAATGCCCAAAGGCATCAAGGGACAAAGAAAAGAAACTTCATGTAACTCACAGAGGGAAGCAACAGGTAGATGAATTCCCTCTAACAAGGCAAGTCCCAACAACACATATATATAAAGAAACCAAAGAAAAAACATGAGTTGACAATCTCACCAAGGTAGAAATCAGCAAAGGACCCAATATGTCATCAAACTGATGTGGGAATTGCAAAGACATTTCTGATAGCCCTTGGATGGAAAGCAGATACCTCAGAACTGTAGTGAGGGTCAAATGAATCCTAGAAAATTGCAATTTATTCAAAGTACCACTTTGCATGAACAGCAACATCAATTGAAGGAGAAAAACTAAATATTTGCCCTCAGAGCTTTCTCCTAGCAAGGAAGGAGTAAACTTAAAAACAACCAGAGAAAGTCTCAGAATCTCACAAACCTGACTGACTAATTTGTCTAAATTGTTCTTGTGAGAAGCCAATCTAATAAACAAAGGAGCTGGAAGAAGAGAGCTTAAGTTCTGACAAGAAAGTCTTGGGTCATTGAAAAAAGCAGCTTTAAAACCACATGAACTGAATTATATGCCTCCATCTCATAACAAATCAGATCATGTACAGTCTAAACTGAGAATGACCCTACCCCCAACTATTGAGAGACACTAGATAACAGAAAGAGGGTAGAGAATATCTGATTGGCCTCTATGCTGGAAATAGTAACCTGGGAATTCCTGCATGAAAATCATATGTTAAAACCTCTCTTTTTTTTTTAAGTTATTAAAGGGAAATAAATTGGGCAACATAAGAACCTCACCCAAGGATGCCAAGTATTGCAGCACTTCTTGAGAGAAACACATTTAAACACTTTGTCTAAAAATAATAACATTATCTGAAGGAGGTGTTTACATATAGTGCCAGAATAGAGGGTAAACTGGCATAGGTGGAAAGTATCACAAGACATATATCACTATGAACAACTGAGTGGAGTGCAAAGGACTTGAAAAACTGAGAAAAAAGTCAGCCCAATGCTCAGGTGGAAAAGGAAGAAACTCTGGAGGTCAAGCGGTAGCTATAAGTGTTTTGTAAAGGTAAAGACACAAAACTAATTATGATACAGCTCTTTAGTATTTTATTTGCTTTCCTTCAAACTTTCAACACACTTCTTTGTACATACTTTTGATAAAAACAAGATCCACAAGGACAATAAATTCATGTACTTATCAACAAGATTCATTAAACACCAAGTGCAGTCAAAATTAACTGTAAACATTTTTCTGAAGACTGAATACTAAAATCTCACCTTTAAAATTAACACGAGCTAAAATGGTAGAGTAAAAACAAACTAGGAACTTATTTTTATCCTCAGTAATAGGCTTGTAATGTACACAACAAATAAAGTACATACTCTTCTTCTTTGTGCTCCATGGCAAAAGCTCTCACAGTTCTGATATTCCCTATGGCTTCATCTGCCACTGCTGCAGCATAGGACCCCTAGAAAGGATTTATTATTGGAAAATGAAAAACCACTTTATTACATCATTACAGCTGGTCACAACCTTCTTTTTTGGGATAAAAAAACCTCAGCATGAAACACAACTTGTAAAATCCACTGTGTTATATCTCAACATATAAAATATACTGAAACTGAAAAGATAGTTTTCTCAAATTCATATAATACTCACAGAAATAATGTACATTACCTAGTTTATTCTGTTTATTAAAGATAACAAAGAACTAATGCAATTCCCTTTAATGCTAGAAATAAATCACCTTGTAAGACCAAATTTATTTGTCTGTAAGTGAACACTTTACATTTTTTTTATGATCATTACACTAAAATACAAACTGTAACTGACAGTGCAAAGCTTCAAATGGTTTGAATAACGAGGATATTACACCTGGAATAATTGCAAATGTTTCAGTCAATCACAGTTCTTTATATGAAGTGACAATAAAAGATTTGCCAGATATTGACTTCACAACAGCCAAACAGTTTTTCACAAAAATAGTCAATGCACAACTTCTACAAGAATTTCACTATCAGAAGTAATGCAGCATGAACTTAGGTTCTCATAAGCCTGTCACTCTAACACAAGATAATATGAAATATTTAAAACTTCCACATGATTTTCAGTATCACTCTACTTACAAAAAATAATTATGTTCACCTTTGCAGCCTTATTTTATATCATTTATCTAGGCAGAAGTCTAAACATAATATAGTAATCATATTTTGAGAAGTTAAAATTAATTTCATATATCTATAATCATTTTCTAAATTTACCAATGTAAAACTGAGTCTTCCCATATCCTTTAAAACCAAAATTTCCAACAAGACCTATAAAATTATGTAAAGGTTCTTCTGAAAAAAGTACAGATTACTTCTTTTTATATTAATGGTTTACTAGAACTATCTGATATAACTAAAACAAATAGTGCATAGAAGATTCAAGACAACATAAAGCACCAGTTATGACTCAAGGAATTATCAGGTGATCCTATAGGTAATGTCATTTTTTGGACAGGATAAGTTTAAATGCATATTTCTTGACTAAATGAAGTTTTTCTCAAAGTCACACAAGTTATACAAGTTGACTTGATAGCATTAAGTTTCAGTCAGTTTGCTTCTTTACTAGTTTTTGTTTTATTTATTTTAGAGACACCAATTATCATGGAGGTGTTAGAGAAGCATATAAGGCATATAATGTTTTACAAGTTCAAAAAAGTGAAATATGCAACTGAAGCTACACGAAGCATTCAAGTGGTGTATGGTAATGACATTCTAAATGTGAGGAAGTGTCTGTCAAAGATGGTTGAATAAGTTTAGAGCTGGTGACTGCAGTTTTAAAGATGCAGCTTGCACTGAGCACCCTGTTGAGCTTGATAATGACCTGCTTCTGAAAACACTTGAGGAGGATTGTGCTGTAACTGTTGGAGAATTAGCCCAAAAACTCAATTCATCTCCTTTCACTGTCTATCAACATTTTCAACAACTTGGTTGAGCTTTTAAGCTGGGAGAATAGATACCACATGAGTTGTCAGCTGATAATCTGAGAGAATGAGTAGACATCTTCACATCTCTTCATTCTCGAGATCTCCAAGCTTCGTTTCTTAACCGTCTAGTGACTGGAGAAGAAAAATGGGTATTCTATCAAAATGTTAAACTCTGTCAACAGTGGGTTAGTGCAGGAGAACCAGCTAAATCACAGCCAAAAGCGAACCTGCACCCTAGGAAGGTTTTGCTTAGTGTTTGGTGGGATAAAGGTGGTGTAATACACTTTGAGTTGTTGCAACAAAACCAAACAATCACTGCTGAAAGATACTGTCAGCAACTAGATCAACTGAACACTGCACTCAAAAGGGAGACCTGCTTTGGTGAATCAGAAGGGAGTTGTTTTCCACCATGACAATGCACATCTTCACCCTGTCAGGATCACTTCCAGAAAAACTAAAGAGCTTGGCTGGGAATAACTTCCCCATCCTCCTTTTTATCCTGACCTTTCTCCTTCAGATTACAATCTTTTCAGAATCTTGCAACATCATCTAAATGAAAAACAGTTTACTTCTATGGATGAATTAAAAAATAGTCTTTGTACTTTTCTGTCTCAAAACCACTTGATTTTTATAAGTGTGGTATTGAAATTCTTTTGAGAGGTTGGAAGACTGACACAGAAAGTAATGGAAATTCCACAATTGATTGAAATTGTTATTTGTGTTCTTTTTTCTTCTTTAAATCTTAGTGTTACAAATGACAGATCTGGCTCTATTCATATTAGATCTTGCAATAATTATTCCATACCTGAGATATGTTTTAATATAAGTGGAAACTATTAATGCCAAGTATGGAACACTAATTCTGCTAGATCTAATTAGTTGCTTTTGTTTGAATATTTAGCATAAATGAATGTTTCTATTGGTTTGCCATCACAAAACCCTGTGAAAGTGTTATACTGATATTCAGGTTTATCGTTATTGCAATGTAGCATTATACAGTTATTCAATTACATTTTTTGTATGATAAAGTTTTAAACAATTACTAAGTCTTTCAAGATTGATCACAGGTCAAAGAACATGTCATCATGTTTGTTGACTTCTATTCAAAACTTTATTGAACTACTATTTCATGAATTTATGTTGATAAGTTTGGTATCAAATTGTAAATTATTCACATTTTAGTACTATAAATTATCCTATTTCTTAATTTAAAAGCAAATATGAAACACAGTTAAACTTCTATTATTCTGTATCACTTAATATGTTGAATGCAGCACTGTTTGGATTAGATTTTTGTGATGTCAAAATACTAAGTCTATGGTTTCATTCAAATTAGAAACCCAAATTAGCAATAATAAAGCTTGAATATAAAATAAGAACCTATATCTTTTCATTTTGCTAAATATCACTTACATATATAACCAGATATAGTGGTCCCATTCACCTCTTTCTATTTTTGTAAACACTCCCTTATATATATATATATATATATATATATGACACGTGAATAACCAGTCAAACAAGCAGAATGTCCCTTTAGTGGTTGTTTTCAACTATTTTAATGTGTTAGGATGTCATCTTACTCTTTCAAACAAAATTTTCAAGTAAGTAGCTTGTGTCTTAAATCTGCTTAAAATTTCATTATTTTATTTTTACACAGAAATTCTGCTTAGTTACTAAGCTTAATAAATTATAATTAAATTCTATAATTATTAACACAGTAATTTTGACTTTTTTGTTATTAAAATGTATGTATAAAACCTGAAAAAAGTTACTTCTTTATATGTCTACCACATGCAAAATTTTATAAGGCTTGGCAATCTACATCAAGTAGCAACCAAGTACAAAGATTGGATCTACAAGAAATATTTTTTGCTTCTTTATTTAGTGTTCCATGTGCAGCATCATTGTAATTTTGGTAGAGTTGACTAGGCATGAGTGAAAAGAAAATATAATAAAAATAATAATTATAAAGATTTTACATGTGAAAATTGAAAGAATTCTGATGCATAAAAGTATTTTCAATTTTAAAATGAAAACTACTTAGCATGTTGGATAGGAAACATGTGAACATAAAAAAAAATACTAGAAAAACATTACTTAACAAACCTTAAGACCTAATTAAAAATTTCATATTCTTCATATGAAAGAACTGTAATGTTTAGTGATAATGTGCCAAATTTCATTAACCCTTTCACAGTGAGCTTGGTATAATATACACAAGTTCATCTACATATTTGCACTATACATTTTGATACAGGGTATGTATTTTCATAGAATTGGGTAGACTTTTAGAAAAGATTACAGGTATTTTGTACAAAAAATCAATTTTTTATTTATTGAAATACTTTTTCTAAAGATTTAATTGTGAAAATATCAAGTCTGTTGCATTACTAGTCTGAATGCAATGTGATTTCATGTTATGAATAAGAAAATTATTCTTCATCCCAAAAATCTCAAATATTATTTGTTTCAGTAATACTTTATATTCTTTGCTACTCACTATACTCTATATACGTGGGGTATGCCATTTGACCAACCTCATAACCATCGTGAAAGAACTAGAAATATACATTACACTTTTTTCGTGGTAGAATGACTACATATAACATAAAAATACACGCTATTAGTATAAGTAGCTTAAGTCCCAAAATGCTATACATTTATTATATTGACTTCCAGTCATACCGAGCTAACATTAAATAACTTGCATCAACAAGGTGCACGTGCACTCATGCTATGTATTCAGTAATATAAAATTGACCTTTAGTCTTCCCTGTCTTGGCTGTATTTTAGTGGACTAGTACTTTCTAATATAGTCACATTCCAATTATTATACACTACATATGTATATAAATTATTACTAATTAGAAATAAATTATTAAACTTCTTTTTCTTAAAATACAGAACAATAAATCAAGAAGTAAGGCACACAGTTATCTCTTCTAGCTGCAAACTTTGTACTTGATTGCTGTTGAACACGGATTACTTAGACCTTTAAAATTTTACACGTGGAGGATATCAAACAAAATTTTGTTTAGGCTTAGTATATACAGTTGAATAACAAAAAAAATCACAAATAACTATAGTGATACCACAGAGTTCCATAGTTTTCAAAAAATATATGAAATTTTGAGCAGACTAAAACACACAGCCTACACTCTTGGAACTTGGTTTGAAAAAATGTGGTAGCCTTTTCAGAGATTAAAATGGCTAAGAAAACCACTTAGTGCACATTCATAGCTGGCAATTGGTAATTCACATGCAATATATTGAAGCAAGTGTGTACAAGGGACCGTTTCCAAAAATGGAAAGAGGTGAACAGGGACACATAAGCCTTATCTCAGCAAAACATACAAGTTCTTATTTTATATTCTAGCTTGTTAATATTAGTAATTTGGGTTCATAATTTGAGCAAAACTGTAGACTTAGTATTTTGACATCACAAACATTTAATTTCGAACACTGCTGCATTCGACATACCACCCGCCTCACTAAAATCTAAATTTAGGTTATTCTTTTAATATTTACTTTTAAATTAAGAAATTAACTCATATATAATATTAAAGTTTGGATTATAATCTACAATTTATTCCAAAGTTATTCAAAAAACAGTAGCTCAATAAAATTTTGAATGCAAATTAACAATGTGATAGCACAGACTTTGACCTGTGACCTATTGCAAAAGGGCTAACATAAATTTACTAACTTTAAAGTTATCCATGTAAACTAAAACAAGCACAAAATACATGCAAGATTGGTCCCTGGGACCAATCCCATGTTGATAAGGCTAATTCCTAACTTCTTTTACATTTACATTCATTTAACAAATAGTGTTTTTAATATCATATCAGCCTTTCAGTAATTTCTGTAATTTGTATGGGTAAACCAACTAAAATATATATATATATATATTAGTGCTGAATTCTGATGTTGATTTGGAGAAGTGGAATTGGAATTAAGTTTGCTAATTCATATAAATTTGTGTGCAATTATGTGTCACTTATGACAGGAATTCAAGTTTTTTCTCTTCTACAGATAATTGTACAATCAAAAATATTGTAAAGATGTTAAAAATCTAATAACAATTACAATGAGTTAAAATAAATAAAGAAAAATAAATGCATAAAAAGTTAGATATTGTATGTATTTATAAAATGCAGGTAATAGATTTCACTATACAATTGGCACTTTATTATTCTGTACTTACAGTTAGCTACTTTTATCAGTACCAGTTTTCCCAAGTTTAATTTACTATGACATATGAATTCAGCTTTTAATACCAAAAGCAAAGTTTATTTAATACACAATGTTTTTGTATATAGTTTGATCTACAATTCACATAAAAATAAAAAGATTACAAAAAAATATTTTGTTGTCAGTAGCTGTAGCACTTTTTCCACATTTGGCATAACAGGCCAAATATTTCTAATATTCTAGTTAACTGATCTGATTTTAAGATATGGACCATGTGTGATTTTTTTTTTCATATTTATAATAAACACCACAAGAAACCATAAAAACTTACAAAACACCTACACAACATACTAAGACATGTGACTGGCCTGATGAGATTATTTCTCATCAAAAGTATCCAAAAATTAAAATATCCAAAACACAAAACAATAAAAAATCTATATAATACAATAATTTTTTTATTGTTTAGAAACAATTATTGTAACCTAATTTTTAAGAAAGAATTACATGTATGTCAAAACTTGGAAACAATTGCAATGATATAAGCTATTGCAAAAAAGAATATCAAAAACAGAGAAATAAAACATAAATAAGAAAAGTTAATTTATTTCATTAGAATATTAATGCAAAATTACCTAAGGGTTGCCTGCACAGAACCAATCTTAATTTTGAACTGAGAGATTACAGAGAATGTAGACAGCTCTTGGCTATTTTTATTTAGCCAAATAGTTGAATTTAACTATTTCTCCTACAGTGCAGCCATAAGCTCCAAAAAGTGCAGAGTGAAGTTTTATGGCCACAGAACATGAACATAGACTCTCAGTTTAATTGACTGGAGTTAAGCACAAAGCAACATTTTGCTCTGCCAACCATGGGTATTAAAACCCAGTTTCTAGCATTGTAAGTTCACAGATATACCACTGTGCCACTTGGAGCTAGGCTCTCAGATTCCCAGTCTAAACACACTAACCACAAGGTTAAACCCAGTTTAACTGAAGAAAAACAAACCCACTATTATCATTGTTATTTACTTAAACTGGATTTGGCAAAAACAGTTGTAATGATATGCAAACTTACAGTGCTAACACAAACTGTTCATGCACAGAAAAAGAGATGATCCAAAAATACCCAACTGAAATTACTAGCAGGGTAAATCATGGCAAGACATGTAGTCACAATACTTCAAAGTAAAATATAATAAATGAAGGAATATGTTTCATTTTTTTCAGTTGAGAAAAAGAAAAAGAGCCTATGCATAAGAAACTATTCCTGATCTCAGATCTCGGTTCTTTAAAGTCACAACTTAAAGATATCTACAAGAATATAATGAATGAAACATAACTAGAACATATGCATTCAGCTACATAATTTGAATGCGTTTCTAACTTTAAGCAACAGGTTTAAGAAATATTCACAAAATTTTGTAACTCAGTGATGTCTTGTAGGGTGAAGTATTCAATTTCTCACCAGTTAAGTCAAAGGGAATAGTAATAGTAAAAACAAGATCTCTGAAATTCTGCAAAAAAAGTTTTACCAACAGAGAATTAAAACTGACAGTGAAATGTAATTTATCCTGCATTTTTATTAGAAAAAAAGATTTTCAAGATATTTAGCCTATTAATCTAGCTGATCTTCAACAATATTTACTACTACTATATTAAATATGCACAGAAATAATAAATTTCAGTGGAAACTACCTTTTTAACTCTTGTGAGACCTGGGTAGGCCATAGTTTGTTTTACAGCATTGCAAAAAAAAAATTTTTTTTGTATGTGACATTTGTAGGAATTCACAGCTCTGAGAAAAAATAAATTAAAATGTTTACCTCTGTTGCAGATTCTAAATACTACATTTTATGTCTCCCTACATTTTGTTTTCAAACTTTCCTACATTGATAATTTTTGGTTAGTAAAACTGTAAGTTTTTGTTCTAACTTACAAAAAATATATGCAATTTCATTTATTATGATCCCTGGTGTTCAATAAAAATAACTTTTCTTTCATACCAAAATTCTGACTTTTGTAAATTGTTAATCAGAAGGTATAATTTAATAAAGGTAACAATATTTAAACTTGTTTGATATTGGTATATGTATTTGATTTATATCAATGTACCTTCAGTGATCTTCTCATCCATTCAAGCAGTTACTTAAGCCTAAATGGACTAATGCAAGCAAAACTTAACAGCATTTTTCATCAAATAACTAATTATAATTCATCATACTTCATAAAAGAAAAAAAAAACTTTTTTTATTGTACTTTAACATCATAATTCAAATAAGTACATATGATGAAGTATTCTTTAAGTTCTATAAAACCAAAAAGTAAGAACTGTCATTAGTTGGTTGGTTGGTCATTTGGCATTTATTGGCACAAAGTAACTAGGCTATCTGCACCAAACAACTGGTAAAAAAAGAGAGCAAAATGATCAAAACATATAAAGAGCAATTAAGTTAAAATAAAACAATCACTAACTTTTGGATAAAATCTTAGATATAATTAAAAATTTTAAATTACAAATAAGCTGAACAGTGTCACAATTGCCAATGACACTGTCCAATATCAGGGGTAAATCCATGATAAAATCATGTAAACAATGGTGGTGTCATTTAAAGTTACGATGATGGCATGACAATAAAACATGGGCTATTGTGGCTCGAGTGTCACAAAGGCCACACATTGGTACTTCAATCCCAGATATATAAGGAAATGATGAGTTAAAAAAACTCTGACCATTGCATAGCCTAGCCAGAACAACTTTCTCCTTCCAATCCTTAAGGAAACAAGATGGCCAAAGAGCAACAGAAAAAGCTTATTATCACGTTTCTCACTCCATGTTGACTGCTAACTGATGTGGAGCCGAGCCTTTCATAAAGGACCAAAGACCATATATGGAACAGGCACAACAGTGACAGCTCCAGAACAGACTACTTAGCTGTGGTGTCAGCAAGCTTAATCCTGCAAATACCAACATGGTCTGATATCCAGAAACACTAGCCAAAAATAAAAGATAATAAAAAATGTGCCAATCAGATTTGTATATCAACAAAAAGAGGGTAAGCACTCATGTGAAGAGATTCCAGGGCTAGTAGTGCTAAGCAAGTCAGTATAAATAGTACAATTCACGTACTGCATAGATTCCACATGATCCAGGGCAAAAGGAATGGCATATCATTTGGCAGTAAACACAGAAACTGCAGAGGGGATCATGTGTGGAACCTCCAAACCACAACAAACTCTATAGCAGAGCCCACAAAGTCTCTTATCTCTAACCATCCGTTAGATGGAAGCATGATTTGAAAGATGTTTGGCTAATACAGTGGTTCTTAACCTTGGTTTAATCGAACCCCAGAAATTTGGTGAGTCAGTCTCAGGGATTCGGCAGAGGTCAAGACACACACACTGTGTGTGTGTCCGTTCCATTCACCCCACTTGTACGATTTGTAACGTCATGCTCCACTTGGCCATCAATGGCTGCGGCTGATCATGTCACATCACTTGGCCTTAATATCTGTGCTGCAGGGAACTTTGTGCATGTAGCAGTCAACTTGTGACTGTAGTAATCATGCGTCATTTGTGATTTTTTTCCTAATTTTTCAATCCCTTCATGCGAAGTATGTCAAACAAAAACAGAAAGTGGTCAGACAAACACATACAATATGAATTCACATGTATAACGGAACATGATGGGAGTCAGCGTCCTCAATGCATGATTTGCATTGCCAAGTTTTGCAATTCTAGTCTAGCACCGTAAAACTAAGATAACAATCCCCTAAAACTGCATGGAGATGGGAAACAAGAACACAACACTTGCTGAATTCAAGGTAAAGAGAGCCAGGTTCGATGAAAAGGCTACTTTGTCTGTTCTTGGCTTTGTACCTATCGACAAACCGATCCTCAGAGAATTGTATGAAGTTGCATACTCGATCACAAAACAGAGCAAACCACACACCATTGATAAAACCAGCAGTGTTGAAGATGGCAAATATCATGCTGGAAAAAGCTGCTGAAAATAAGTTATCCCAAATTCCTCTTTCAAATGACACTATCAGCAGCAGAAAAGATGACATGAGCAATGACATCTTGGCACAAGTAGTTGCAGATCTGATTTCAAGCCCAGCAAAATTCAGTCTTCAGACATACTCGACGAAAACAGAGCAAACCACACACCATTGGTAAAACCACCTGTGTTGAAGATGGCGCTGGAAAAGCTTGAAAATAAGTTATCCAAATCTAAGCCAGCTTGTTGTATTCATGATTTCAAGCTATGTGAAGAACGACAAGATAAAAGATTTTTTATTATGTAAGCCTCTTACAACAACAACTAAGGCAGCCGATGTGAAGAAACTTGTGGATGACTTCTTCAGAGACAACGATCTTTCATGGGATATGGTTTCTGCAGTTTGTTCAGACGGAGCTCCAGTCATGCTGGGATGAAACTCTAGTTTTGGTGTGCTGATGAAAGCCGATGCACCACTTATCATTGTAATGCACTGTGTTCTGCACAGGCATGCATTGGCAACAAAAACCTTGCCTTCAAAACTGGCAGAAGTATTAAAAATTGTAGTGGAATGTGTGAACTTTGTGCAAAATAGTGTCCTGAAGCACCACATCTTCAAAGAGCTGCATAATGAAATGGGTTCTGAATTTGAGGTACTTCTGTACCATTCTAATGTTCAGTGGTTATCCTGGGGAAAGGTGCCGAATCGTGTTTTTGCCATGCGTGTAGAAGTTCTCGTCATCACTGATTAGAAGTAGCCCTGTTTTTTGAGAGCACCAACATTGTCATGCAGATTGCTTCAATAAATCTGAGTTCAATCTCATTTTAGCGTACATGGTCGATATCTTCAATGCTCTCAATCATCTCAATCAATAAATGCAGGGCAGTGGAGTCAACATCATCAAAGTGGAAGAAAACCTGAAGGCTTTTCAAAAAAGCCACTGTGATGGAAACGTCGAACAGAGAATGATAAATTGGCAAACTTTCCCCTGCTGGACGACTATGTAAGTAAGATCGAAGATGTCTGAAATTGGACACATTTCTATATCCAAGGAACTGAAGCAAGCAATTGCCATGCACTTACATGAGTTTGCAAAGTCTCTAGATGGATACTTCCCTGCCAGAGAGTCATATCCAGCATGGGTGAAACAGCTGTTCACATTTAGTATTGCGACAGCAGATGTCAATGATGAGTACCTCGACGAAAACATTGAACATCGGCAGAGCCAGGTTCAACAGCAACTTTTCAGAACAACAATGCTGTCAACGTTTTGGTGTCACCAAATCATAGCGTACCCTCTTATTGCTATGAAAGCTCTTGAGATACTCATACCGTTTGTTACAACGTATCTTTGCAAGCAATCCTTTTCGAGGATGGTAAATATAAAAACGAAGAAAAGGAACAGACTTTGCTGCAAAAATGATGTGAGAGTGGCACTTGCCAAGGTGAAGCCGTGCATTTCTGAACTTGTCTCTGAAAGGCAACAGCAAAAGTCACATTGATTTGCAGTAAATATTCATTGAGCTATGTTTTTGTTTTTGTGTGAAATTCGTGTTTTGTTGGTTTTGTTCTTTGAACACAGTGATATTGTGTGCAACTAATACATGGTTAATTTTGTGCACTAATAAAATATCTACTTATGTTTTGAATTTGAAAAAAATCATATTTTATTTTTCCAATTACGAAGGGTTCAGTGAATGCAAGCATAAAACTTCCGGGGTTCAGTACCTCCAACAAGATTAAAAACCACTGGGCTAATAGAAGGTGGTACTTCCAATTGGGAGTATCTGCCTTTCTAAGATGACTCAAGGAAAGGTCACAGGCATGGTGGGATAGGCTGACCAGTGGTAACAACAATGTCATCTAGGGACAGAACCAACTTAGCCAGCTATACATGGACACAAAGGCCAAAAGGAACAATGACAGACTGTCTATTCTGAAATAGCGTGGCACACTGAAGACGAAAGACATAACCCCAGGTGGAATGCTGTTGTAAAGATTGAAGCTTTAAAGCAAACAGTAAATAAAATTTGCAAACAGTGGAGGTGCACAAAATGTTTGTGAGACCGTGTACAAACTTTAGACTGGAGAAGTGCAGAAAGCCCTGGATGGTGAATAAGGTCCATCATCTTCAAGGCCAAGGTCCTGGCAGAATCATATAACACAGACCATAAGTCCAATTTGGATCAATTAAGGGCATGATAGATCTTTAGCACAGAACATTGATCCACTCCCCAAAAGCTGGAAGAGAGGACACAGAGAATGTTCAGTATTCTTCTACATTTGATCTGTACCTGCTTGATGTGTGGAATAAAGATAAGCTTATGGTCAAAGTAAAGCCCAAAAACCTTTGCCACGTGCACCACGGGAAGAACAACATCACTGAGATGGAACTCGAGATAGGGGTGTATAACCTATTGGTGGCAAAAATGCATGAAAATGGCTTTAGAAAAACAAAAGCAAAACTATTAACTGTGGCCCATTTCAGTAAACAACTGAGGGCAGTTTAAAGCTGCCACTCAATAAACTTCATGCTCAACAACTGACATGTGATGTGGAAGTTGTTGATAAAAAGTAAATTTGAAACAGTAGAAGAAAGTTGTATGATGATGGCATTAATATTCACATTGAAAGGTGTGACATTTGAGACACAGCCCTGAGAGACTCCAAATTCCTGTGTAAAAGAATCAAAAAGCATAGAGCCCACACACACTTGGAATTGCCTATCTATTAAAATTTTTTTTTTCAAAGTGAGTAAATAGCCATGCAATCGATATGAATGGAAGTCTCAAAATGACATACCTTCATGTAGTATCATAAGCCTTTTCAAGGTCAAGTAATACAGACAAAAGATGTATTTGCTTGAGAAAGGCTTCTATCATTGACACTTTAAGTCAGTGTTTCAATCAAATCCTAATTTCATGTATATTAAAATGGCTTCTATCATTGACACTTTAAGTCAGTGTTTCAATCAAATCCTAATTTCATGTATATTAAAATGGAAACTTCAACAGTTCTGCTGTAGCAATGTGGCCATTTTTATTTAGGTGGACTCATCAACTCTCTTAACCACAGAGGGTAAAAGACTCTTCACATAGTTGAGAACAACCTTTGGTTTGTGACCACATAGTTTTTCTTTATTAGAAGGTCTTCTGTGGCCATACTTTACATTTCAAGTAACCTGCCTTGATGGTGGCATGTGGATGTGGCAATGTAAACATCTAATTAAGAACATTTGTAGGCAGCATTATTCCATCTTTATGAGTAGAGATACAGCACACTGCCAAAACCTCTTGGCTGAAAAAAACAGAAAGGATTGACTCTGAAATGTTCTTCAAACCCCTCACAACCATAACTTCTCTTAAAATATTCAAAATAGCATGGAGAGTAGCCTCGATGACCTTCAATTTCAGAAAGAGTTTGGTATGTAGTGGTGTAGATGTTTCTACCAAGAAGTCTCTAGATCACAACTTTCTGACTGACTTGGAAGAAGCAGCAAGCCCCTCTTATCCCTTCTGAACATTAAAAAGGATTTTTGAGATAATGAATGCAAAATTAGAATTTTAGGTGTAGAATCTAATTGTGATGGTGACTGTGTAACAAAGTCGTCCATATATAGTTGTTTTTCATTTTTTTTTCTTGGATAAGGGTATCCATAATAAACAGAATACAGTACCCAATATTCCCACCCACTCACCATGAAGTCCTACAAGGGGACACACTGCAATGTCAAAAAAGGGCACTGCAGTAACACCAGCATTTTATGAACACTATACCCAAACAAAAGTTTCAGACACAATGTCCATAAAACCTGAGAATGTCCAACCCTAATACTTGGTTGACCCTAGCCTAAGTGGACCAGTCAATTGCCCCTGGGGAGACCACCCCAAAGTCACCCATCTACAGGAATTCAAGACAAAAGTTTGGCCCCTGAACCACCAGGATCCTCTCCTTCACTTCATGAGTCACCACATACGACAAGCATGAGTGGATGTTTCAATCCAACAGGAGGTAAACTGTAAAAACAAAACTTTCTCTGAGAGGTACCCTTACCATGTACAGAGATCCACTTTGAGGGGACTTTCATTGTAGCAAAAATGTTTTATAAGCATCTTTTTTTTGCATAATATAGCATCTACTTTCTGTCAGGAGGAAAACCATAATAATTTGTAACCAAAAAGCACTAATTTATCATTGTAATTTGAAGAAAAGAGTAATTTTATTTCTTTTCAGACAATCACTGTTTTTCAACCTCAGTTGTCATAGTGTGATGTAATTTGCTTGTATAGCAGCTTCAAGAAATTATAGTTTCCAAGATGTAAACATGTCATGAAAACTATTTTCCCCATTCTTTACACATGTAAGAGACACAAAGACTTTTATTTCAGTAGGGATTCAAAAATAGACTGCAACAAAGTGAGGAAACCTGAGTTTGGTGATATGAAATTAACTGAAACTAATGGTTTTGTTGAGAGTTCACTGAAATTATCCCAAAATCCTGCATTGTGATTTTTTTTTTTTTTCAAATATGAAACTTTTCTATATGATAAATTTAATTTCAACTCTGAAGTATTTTATTTTTCTATTGTTTAGAAATATCACTATAAATTTATTTTCTATAATGTTCATAAATCCACGGTGCAATATTACCCTCATGATACATTGTACCTATCTAGACATGAAAGAGTTAAAATGCAATAATCATACCTGTTCTTGAGCCAATTTGGAAACCCTTCTTAGAATAGCTCCAAGGGTGGTCCCTGTTAGTATAATAGCAGGTACAGCTACCAGCATGATTGCTGTCATCTTCGGTGATATCAAGTACAAAGAAATAACACAACCAGCTGTCTGAAACAAAATTATCTTTACTATAAATAACTGAAAAAAATATTACAAGCATAAAGCTTAAGACAATATAATTTTATCCCTTTTTGTATAAGGCAGTTTTTTTTTCAAAAGATTATCATAACTAAGCTCAAACAACATGTATAGTTAAGTTTACATATAAAATTTCCTCCATTATTTGGTAAGCAATTAACAAGTTGAAGTTTCCATAGTCTCAAACAGTGCTAAAAATAGCTTTGATTATACTTACAGATAAAAGTTTTATTCACTCCAATAAAGAAAATTAAATAGTAAGAAAAATTAAAAAATGGCACAGTAGGAGTAAAAAATACACCATACTTTTTGTCAGCAAGCAACCATGTTACTAAGCCAATGTAATTTTATCATATATTCACATTCAGTGTAGCAAACATAATATTCCTGAAATTTAATTTACCACCAATTATAGACATTTACCTTACAAGAAAATGTATTTCTTGTAAATCCTTACCTCCACTAACACAACAGCTTTTCCTGCATGTCTACTTATGACATTTTTTATGTCACTAGCCTTAAGTAACTCACACCTGAAAATCATGTTTAATATGAACTGCATTAGTACATGATGTCATCATCGTGCAACAATAGGCCTCCACTTATAGAACGATAACAAAACTTCCCTGTGATGTAAATTCCCTTAAGCACTTGCACTCACAAAACATCATTCTTAGATGAGACATAAAAAAATGTGCACCAGAAGTAAGGAGGATGGGTGGAAAAGTGTTAGGTAGTATGTTTCAAGTAAGGAAAATATTAACTTTCAAGATGATACCTTATCTATACACACAAAATAGATAGAACTCCACATTTAAAATAGTAGAGGGGGCCAGTGCAAACATTAAACCTAGACAAACTACCTTCAGAAAACACTCAAGAAGCCTATAGAGTGTGATCCTAATAGTAGGAGGCTACACAGGGACAAGGGGTGCATCCATCTCGACCAGGGTATATTCATCATTCACAAAGAATCAGAGGAAAATACATAAAAGTCCCAAGTGTGTTACAGGGATGGTCAGAAACAGGTTATGATCAACCACCCATCTGCACACACACAGATGGTTGAAGAGCTAAGAAGTGAGGTTAAGGTGTGATCGAACTGTATAGAATGCATCATACCTCAATTAAATGGACCTACTCTCATTGCAGGAGGAAAGCTGTTTGAGGGGTGACATACACTACACTGATATTGTCACCACTGACCAACTTCCAACCAGTGCTGTGCACAATCAGTGACGAACTTTCCAAGATCCACCACCATCCCACTGGCTAGAAATTGGTAATAAAGATCTCCTACAGTAAACTAAAAGGAGGGGGGTGGAAAGTTCATGGTGGGGAGACCTGTAAAACTGCTAAGATCCCCATTAAAGACTTTCTGGTAAGGTCTTTTACAGGAGATACTGCAAAGAATTATTGCAAAAATTTATTTTTAAATGATGGTAAGCCATAGACTGTTGAATTGTATTATCTGGATCAGGTAATGAGTAAGTTTTAATATTAGGAGAATACCTCTAGTGTTTTTGCAAAACATTCCATCTCAACAGTGGGCACTAACATTGTCAGAGTAGATGGACTGAACACTTTCTATCAATCTCAGCCCAATGTTGATTTTGTGATATAAGCATGCTCTGGGAGGCAACACTAGCCACCTGGCAGAATTCTATGAAAGAAAAAGGGTATTAAAAATAAAACATACTTAACCTTCTCATAGAAGGTGGGTACTGTTGAAGAGCAAGTAGAGACAGTCAAAAACCTGTAGGTGACAAAACAACCAGATGTTGAAGACAATGCAAGACAAACATTTGGAGAGTCACTGAGTCAGTCACATGCCACCTTGAAGAATTTAGTTCAATGGTCAACAAAAATGAAATGCAAAAGATTGAGAGAGGTGACAATTTGATGTGGAAAAATGTGAAAACTCCTGTACGCCCCAAGTATTCAGGAAAGAATACTCCAGTTGACCTATCTAGTAAAGGTAGTAGATGAAAGCCCCTGAATAAAGAGGGATATGAAAAGAAAAGGAGACAATGGTAGAAAACCTGAAAAGTAAGAGTATCTACCAAATAACACTGAACGGCTTGAAGTGGACACAGAAGACAAGTTGGGACTGAATCAACAGAAAGGTTAAAAACAGAAGGTAGGGAGATGGGGAGACAGGAAAAAAAGAACAATCACTTTCATGAGAAGCTGAAGTATGTGGAGGGAGAAAGTCAAATCAAGGTAGGCAAGTAAATAAATACAATTTAAAAAAGTGCAGAAAGCATCAGTGGTAAATATATCTAAAAAATGATTACCATAGGTTATAAGGAGAAGGAAGTGTTTTCAGAGAAAAATAATCTAAAGACAAGAAATCAATGATTGGAACAGGTCACATAAGAATAATTAAAATTGCATTAACTTTCCAATCAAGCATGAGAGTCAGGTGAAGAAGAAGGACCACAGCAAAGTGGAAGGGATACCAGCAACAAAACATGGTTGAACAATCAAACAAAAAAAAAAAGGCCAAAAGATGGGTCATGAAAGGACATCATGGAGAATGGAAATGGCAGAGGTTACTAATTCTATAGACAAATGGAAAAAGGAGGTAAAATAGTATGGGATAAGATGGCTACACAATCATAGACCTGCTCTGAAGATGATGGACTGGACAAATCTTGCATCTGAAGATGAAGAGATAACAGCCCTTGGGTGAAAAAGAAATTTGTAGAGTTGGATTAATACAGGAGGAGGATATGTTTGTTTGTTTTTGAATTTCGCACAAAGCTACTTGAGGGCTATCTGTGCTAGCCGTCTCTAATTTAGCAGTGTAAGACTAGAGGGAAGGCAGCTAGTCATCACCACCCATCGCCAACTCTTGGGCTACTCTTTTACCAACGAATAGTAGGATTGACCGTCACATTATAAAGCCCCCATGGCTGAAAGGGCGAGCATGTTTGGCGTGACGGGGATGCGAACCCACGACCCTCAGATTACGAGTCGCAAGCCTTAACGAGCTTGTCCATGCCGGGCCATCAGGAGGAGGATTGGGCAAAACAAGAACAAGCCTTGTTGCCACCTAACAAAGGGAAGGAAACTAGAAATTCGTAGGCCACAGAGTCATTACCAAGAAGACCCAACAAAATGTACTGTATCTAAGGCAAGAACATGAGGGAGGAGACAAAGAAAGTGATGAGGATCCAGTTCTGACTGAGAGCATTAACCCTTTCACAATGGGTTATGGATCAAAGGTCATGTCATCAAGTGTGCTGGCTTTTATTGAACTACTATTTTATGAATTTATGTAAATACATATGGAATCAAATTGTAGATTGTAATCCAAACTTTAATATTATGTATGAGTTAATTTCTTAATTTAAAAGTAAATATTAAAAAACACATCTAAATATCGATTTTAGTGAGTCACATGGTATGTTGAATGCAACACTGTTCAAAATTAGATGTTTGTGAGGTCAAAATACTACATCTATGTTTCATACAAATTAGGAATTCAAATTACCAATATTAATAAGCTAGAAAATAAAATAAGAAACTAATAAAGCTGAGAACAGTTAACAAAACCTGTTGTTAACCTAAATATCATCTAGAAAGGTTGAAACGTTGTTCTCTACTTTATTAATAACAGTGTTAATACCCATACTGGCCATTCTGAGACACATTCTTGAATTATTGTTCTATATTTTAAGAAAAATAAGTTTAATAATTTATTCCTGAATAGTAAGATTAAAGGTCAGTTTTATATTACTGAATACATGACTTAATATGCACTGCATGAATACAAGTTATTTAATGTTAGCTAGGAATGACTGGAAGGTCAGTGTAATAAAAATTAATAAATATATATGTATAAACATACAACTTTATCAAACTTAAGTTACTTACACTGAACACTTGTATTTTCATATTGTAATATGCAGTCATTCAAGCACAAGTATAATTTCTATTTATTTCCTTTTTTTTTTTTTTATAATGGATAAAAGGTTAATCAAACAACAGACACCACATATTTGAAGTTAGAAAATAACAGAAAATATAAAATGTTACTGAAAACAAACGTTTGAAATGTATTTAGGTTTTAGATATTATGCACATAATATTTGAGATTTTTGGGACAAAAACAGTTCTTTTATTAATCACAATATGAAGTCACTTTGCACTCAGACTAGTAATGAAATAGATTTGATATTTTGACAAAAAAACATTTAGAAAAGTATTTCACTAAAAAATCTGATTTTTTGTGTACAAAAGAATTGTAGTCTTTATTAAACGTCCACCAAATTTTGTAAAAATACTTATGCTGTATCAGAAGTTACAGTGCAAATACTTAAGTGTGTGCAAACATGTAGAGGGACCAGTGTACATTAAACTGAACTCATTGCAAAAGGCAAGGATGAGAAATTTGGAACCAGAAGAGTGGAAGCTTCACACTGAGAGGAGTGGCAAAGACTCCATAAAAGTCATACCCAACTGAGAAAAAAACCTAATGAAAAGCTTGAGGGTGGAGAAATCACTCCATGGGTAGAATCTTTTCCAGCCAAGAGAGAAAATTTGCCACTGGGTTTAGAGTTCTCAGAACATGACAACCAATGAAATGTACTCAATAGTAATGAGCCTGAAACAGCAGATCCAATGTATGGAAGCAATGAGTGTTAGAAAGGGCACTCCCCTAGCACCTGATGTAAGAAATAACCAAGGATTTGCTGAAGTGGATCCTGACCAACTGATTCACAAGAAGTAAAAAACTAAAATATGCCTGATGAACTTTAAGATGTTTAATGATGTTGATGTGGAGTGAATGCCTAAAGTCACATCACTGGTCAGAGACACATCCAAATCAAAGATAAAAATCCTGCCTAGGAGAGATGACAAAGAGGTGATCACCATGTTACTGATTTATCATGCCCCTCAAAAACTCTGAGAAAGTTTCTACTAGTCTGATGATAGCCATTGAAAGAGGTACATGCAAGTGCAACCCAAGAAAGCCAGTGTCTACTGCTCACATGAGAAGTGGTAAAGGCTAAATCTCTCCAAAATATGAGTTGAAGAACACAACCAAAGGTAACCAATATTGGGTAGGCAAAAGAAAAAACCTGTACAGCTTGACAAATCAATCCTGATAAACAAACTCCAGCAGAAAAATGGAGGCATGGAAGAAGGGGTAAGGAGAAGCTAATCATCCACATTATAATGGAACCTCAGCTCCAGCTTGTGAATATGGCAGACAAATGTCCTCACAACTTGATTAAAGATGTGAGAAACAAATACAATGCCAAAAAAAAAAAGAGACAGAACTGTTAGTATGGATAACAAAGCAAAAAAACTGTGTGGAAGACAGGGCAATCAGAAAAGATAAAAAAATGATCAGAGATGACAGGTCAATAACTGGACATTGATCCATAGTATTTTTGAGGACTATAAAGAAGTAAAAGTAATAACTTGAATTAGTAGCAAATATTCTCTTGAATATGTCCTTGCCCAAGAGATCCACAACCACATCTTCAAGATGCTGAAGATAAATGAGCTCTGAGGGAAGAGGAAAAGAAACAGGAGTAAAGAAGGGGAAGAAGAGAAGAGAAATGTTATGAGCAAGGAACTGAAGAACCCACATGTCAGCTGAAAACAGAAACCCAACAGGATAGTCACCAACAAGTACTACCCTTGACATCTGGAAGTGGTGGGCAAGAAGCAGAACAAGAGTAGGAAATTTGGCCTGTGTCTCCAATGTATCAAAAACATTTTCAAAGGACTCAGAGTGAAAAGAAGCCCAACAACAATCACAGCTATAAGAGTGAGGCAGCTGAGTAGAGTTTTCTGATCCAAAAAATCACAACAATAGTTGAACCAAATAAGGAGAAATAGAAAAAAATAGTAGTACAGGTCAAAGTAGTAAAAGTTAAAGAACAAACCTCTCCCAAAAACCCATCCACACCACAATAAAGTGCCTCAGAAATAGTGGAAAAACAAGAGGAAACATAGGAGGGTGATAACAAAGAGGTAAAGATGAGAATATTAGGCATTAGAAAGGGTTTTTAGAAGTTAATGATTCCACCCTTAAGCATGTGGAAAAGATTCTAAAGACATGGAATCAAGAAATAGTAAAGAAGAATAGTCAAAATCCAAATGAGGAGAATGAGGCATATGGGTACATAGTTGTTCTAAAAACAAGACTACATGAACTCTAATATCAGATGCAATAGGAAGGAGGGATGAAGTAAATAATGGGAGGAATCAAAAGATAAAAGAGAAGAAATAAAGAACATACTGTAAAACCATACAAAAAAAAAAGACTTTGGAAATTGGATGGTTGAGGATTTTCTTTCACAAATAAAGTAGAACTTAGAGCAAACCCTTATGAGGGAACCAGCCAATGAAAATCATCATCATGGTCATATTCAAACTGAGGAGAAGGAATGTTAACTGGATGTATGGGAGGATAAGGCACAGTGTGCATGAGGAAACCCACTACCTACTGAACAATGACCATCATGTCTACCACAGGTGAGCCTTAAAGAAGCCACTGTAAACAAAGGTCACATGTTTGTAACTTCATCACCATCAAAGGATGAAGTAGAATGTATCATCCTCTGAGAATTTGTAACTGGTAAGCAGAGAGTAAAAACAAAAATTTTATTTTGTACTCCAGTAATCAACAGAAAATGTGGTTAACCTGAATAAAAACAGAATACCATTCAATATAAAAAATATCTTGTATAACTCAACAACAATGAAAAATAACACATTTGTTCAAGAAATACCAAGAAAAATAATGAAGTTACATGAAATGCAAGTGCTAAAGTGGAGTTACTGCACAAGGAGATTGTAATGCCCTCCTAAACATCAAGGACTGTTGTAGCACAATGATAATATTATGGACTAATACTGTTCAGAGTTAAATACATGATTTTTAAGTGGCAGTCAGCTCAAGGCAAGTAGCATGAAAGTCTCAAAGGCAAACATATAAAAGATTAAGCTATTCTGTGTGTAGAAGTGAGATATCATTTTAGAATTGCAGTCATGTAAGCTATACACAGATTAGTTACATTTAACAAAATAATAATTCTTACCTGAGTGAAGCTCCGGAAACCCTGAGATATACACATTTTGAAAGAACTTTTAAAATCTTGTACATCAATGGTTAATCTGTAAACAACATTTATTAGAATGTAAGCATACAAAACAATGTTTTGTTTGTGTACTTTGTAAATACTTCCAATAACAGAATATATAATTTCCCAAAGTCAAACTAAGAAAATTAGTAACTACTACTATAGACCTTAGACACAATCTGAATACAATAAATCTCACTCCTTCATTACTTTGAAAGTCACATCTAAACTGCAAAATTCAACTAATTAAATTAAATCTTTACTATGAGATCGCTCATAGCACTAATACTGACAAAATGTTTAAAAACTATACTTTCCATATATTTCTCTCCACTTATAACAACTGTGAATATTTACTGTGAATAAAACAATTAAAGAATAGCCTAGATTACTATTTTAATTAAGAAAAGTTAAAAACCACAATTATAAAGTGATGTTAATCACCTACCAGATAATTTTAATGTAAATGATAATCCATTACATTACATGATATGTAACCAATTGTTCATTTTGCCTGTTCTCATAAGTGACATTTAATTTCCATATGAAGAACGGTTACAATGAATCATGAACTTCAAAGATAGCCTATCAATAATGTTACATGCTTAAAATCTATGTTAAAGGAATCCAAGTTATCTTGAGTCACTTGGCAAGATGTAACATGTTTTCCAAGATCACACTACTCATGCTTGATGGGACTTAGAACTAGTAAACATGCAACATTTTCCAATAAATTATTTCTTTAGAGAATGTGTTGACAATTTTAGAATGGTAATAATGAGCTTTATTATCCATTAGTCTGAAATCAGAGCCAACTGTACCAAAATAGGGAAGCACAATGTGTCATGTGGTGTTTGTTTTGAATTTCACAGAAAGCTACATGAAAGCTATCTGTGCTAGCCATCCTTAATTTAGCAATGTAAGACTAGAGGGAAGGCATATAGTCATCACCACCTACTGACAACTCTTGATCTACTTTTTACCAACAAATAGTGGGATTGACTGTCACATAATAATACTCCCATGGCTGAAAAGGTGAGAATGTTTGGTGCAACAGGAATTCAAACCTGTAACTGTCAGACTGCAAGTTAAGCACCCTAACCACCTGGACATGCTGGGCCCATCATCAGGTGTATAACATTAAAAGTGCTATTTTCCAAAATGTATTGCTCAGTGTGTCTGTCAAAGCTTATTATTATCCACATCATACCTCCTCATGCATCATATTCCTGAAGAAAAATAAAACTGGAACTGGATCCGGATTTTCATATGCAAAAGCACTGATTCATTGAATGTGTTCTTTACACCAATGCATTCAAGCTGGTTTTTTTTTTTCCAGTTCAAATGGAACATGCCTCATGTAACTGGCATACAAGTTGGTGATGTAAGTTCCAGTGTGTAGCAGTTGTCTGCATATTTTGTAGGTGATGGTTTATCTTCTTAAGACATTTGAGCAGCTGCACCACAGGTTTGGAAGAACTTCCACATTCTGCTTAAGACACGTGACAATTCACAGCATTCACTGATTAGTAAGCTTCTACTTATTTAGTGGTTCTCCACAAAAGTGAAATATAAAAGTAGTTTTGTTGAAATTCAACAATGGTTCATGAACAATTTGTGACAAACAAGAAAAAACTATGCATAAACAGCATTAACTGAATGAATGATTATTAGTTGCATGGATTGCACAGCAATAAACTGAAAGGGCAAAAGTTTAGCTCTGGTAATAAAAATTCTTCTGTAATTGATCTTTATAATGCAAAAGTAAGTTAGTATATTTCATCTTTTAACATCAGTATATTGTTCACACAGATAAAAAATATAAGAGAAAGAATCACCATATAAAAATATATACATATATATTCAGAATTATTCACAAATCATCATTTTAATTATATTTTAACATCAGTTAAATGTCTTGAATTCAGAAGCATTGTTATAACCTTTTTTCTTCAAGATATACCCAATGATATTCAAACATTCATGAAATGTGTGTGAACAAGACAGTTGTTGATCCTACAATATTTTGTTTGGTTACCACATTCAGTAACTGGGACCTAAAAGCAAAGAAAGGGGTATGCCTACTTAATGCTTTTTCCCACTGTTGTGTAACAGCTTCTTTCAACTTGTAGCAATGAGTTAATTTTCCTGTGTTATACCATTATGAAACATGGGGAACTTTTGTGTAGCACTATAGTAAGAACTGCAATAGGGTAATACCAAGATAGATTTTAGCATTTACAATGATGTCCACACCACTACTACATTAACATTAGCTACAAAATTATTGTTAATTAGTCACAGCTTTGAATATTTGACATGGTAAAGATTTGATCCTAATAAATGGTCAAAAAAGATCGGACCTCTTGAAAATGTACGCAGTGAATCCTAAGTGATTTGACTAAAGCAAGTACTGATAAACAGAAATTTTGCCATGATGATAGGGTGTGGTAATACTGTGGGCCATAGTTTTTCTTACAATTTAAAATAAAACTTATGCAGATGTAAACTAGATCTAATCTTTCCACTTGAATTACATTTCAACTTACCCACTAACACTTATATAGACATACACTAAGTTTAATCTTTCCACTTATGTTTCAACTTCCCATTTACATCTACACATGTACACTTCTAATTTTTCTCATTATGTTCTGGTGATAGTACAACAAATAGGATTAGAGCTGCATGCACAGTTTTCACATTAACAGAAATTTCATTAGTTTCTAATACTAATATATGATTTTCAAACTATTTCAATGAACGTTTTTGATTTAACATCTTTTCAGTGTTAAACACTAATCCAATTTATGCAGAAATTACCTAGCAAAAAAAGAAGGTGCTGGAGTTATTCAAATTATACAACAGGCCCTACAAAGCCCTGATCTCAACTTAATTGAGCAGATCTGGGATATGATAGATCAAAAACTTGAAAAAATCAAAAGTTACATCCACAGAAACTCTATGAGAGTGTATTAAAGGCAGTTGGAGTAAAGTCCCAAAGGACACTTTAAAGATGTTGCAACAATGCCTGAAAGATGGTCTGCAATTATTAAAGCCAAAGGGGTACACACAAAATAAATGTTTGCTGAACTCAAGCACTTCCATTTAGTTTCTGTTGTACTAATTACGAAGATTAATACAATCTGATGTTTCACCTGTGACTTACCTTCCATTGTTCTTTGAAAGTAGTCTGAAATATAAATTTTTAGATTTTTGTTCTAACACTTTTGCACAACACTGTAACAGTACCTCATATTAAAACTATAAATACATGTCTCAGCTTGTATTCTACACATTACATACACAACACATACATGTACTGTATATACATAAACACAAATATACAAATTTAAAAAGAAACCTTTTAGCATTCAAAATGACACCATTGATTTGATTCTTTTTATTTCAAAACAAATGGATTTTGAAACAGTGTATATTACTTTTATAATGACTTTCGAAGTACACTGGACTTTAATCAGTTAAAAAGTATTATGTTGGCTGATCTTTCACTTTCACACTTTAACAAAACCTAGTTGTGACAGGCCAAACAGGAATACTATTATGTTATCAACTGTTTCATAAGCAATAGTTTCTATATATTTTGCAACAAAATCATTTAAAGCCATTAATAAAAGTGTAAAAGAAAGTAGAAAAGTAGAATTATCTGGTTAGTGATGCAAGTACAACTGTTTCTTGAAAAGTGTTCATAAGTAGTAAGTTTTAAGTTTAAGCCTTACCTGCTAACAACTTCTCCTGTTCTGTGTACATCAAAAAATGTAACATCTTGCTTCAGTATGGAAGCAACAATTCTTGTCGAATACGACAGGCTAATCTCTCTCCTGCACAGGACAGAGTGGAAATGTACACAAAGGTAAAGAAACTCTGGGGAACAAATAAAGAAAATCAACAGATAAAACAACATTTGAAGCATTTAAAGGATTCAGTTTACCTTTATTAAAAGACAAAAAAACTAAGCATAAAAAGTAAATTATTTCTTAAAAGTTTGTACAAAATACACATAGCAGGTCACTCATATGGTAAGTTTTTGCTGAAATTTGTAAATTAAATTGCAAATAAATGAGTTTTTATTGGAAAATTTGTTTCAACAAAATTCCAAGAATTATCTTGCTGATTTTGCAATATTTTTCATGCTTAACTGAGATGATAAAAGATGACTTGGACATTCAATTACTGATTTAATTTTAGAATAATTTTATGATATAACTAAGAATAGAACTATAACAAAATGTTGATATGCCAAAGTAGCACTAACAAATTGATGACGAGAAAAAGGAAATGGGAGAAATACGGCTAATTTGTAAACTCTTTGCATATAATTATCACATGAAACTAATTTATGTGTCAAAATTTTTACATACTAAATAAATTTACATAAACTAGTTTATTCACTTTTCTCTCTAACTTCAATTAACAGTAAATACAGAAGTAACCACAGAACAAATAATATTATACATTACATATAATTTTACACCTGTACATAGTTGTGGTAGGAAACAATTACAAATCAAGGTACTGTATGTAGTACTCTACTGCACAGGTTAATGATCTGTAGTTTTACTGTTAACAGATTAATATAAATGTCAGATTTTTTTTTAACAATACAAAGTGAACCTTCAGAAAAAAAAATTAGAATTTCAACCATCTGTCCAACCCTCCATCAACAGGAGGGCAACACATCCTCCATATGCAGCAGATCTTCAAAAGCACATGCACTTGAAATCAACTTCCTTCATCAAAAAAGCAAGAATAATGTGCAAAGTAGTGGGGTGGGAAGGTATAAAGAGAATTAAGTATCTATTGGAAATATATTTTCAGTTTAAGAAAATATTACCTTCTGAAATGGTTGACTTATCTCTCTTCACACAATAGCTAGAATCTCACATTAATGTGGAAGGATTGTTGCAAAAGATTAAACCTAGATAAATACTTTTTAGAGAAGACATCAGAAGTGGACCATGACACCAAATAATTGGGTTTACTAGAAGGTCAACATTCTTGAGAAACAGCATGCTACTCAGGCTAGATATACTCTTTGCCAAGATGAAAATATAAAAGCAAAAATGAACCACTGTGTCACATCGATGGGCTGAAAAATTCATGAACAACCAAGCATTTGCACACAATAGGTTGGACAGACACAAGGTGCATGGTGACTAGGGCAATAGTCAGATTGTACAATTTGGTATATGTTCTGCCATATAATTTACTTATCTTACATATAGAAATGTAAACTAAGATTCTTTCTTGCTATTGAATGATTAGGAATTGAAGATGGCAAAGTTCTCCCATACTGTACTCAAAGACTGGGGAAGAGGGTAATTGTGCCCCTTACATGTGCCCATATCTTATTGTACCTAACCACTGTAAAGGTCTTTTAGTGAAGAAAACATAATGAGTTACCATGAAATTGATAAAAGTCAGCATGTGTAAGCCAGGAAAGAGAGCAGGTACTTCCTGGATGGTCTGTAATGAGCATCAATATACAAATATATATCATTAGTCTTGCAAATAATCCCATCACAACTGTAGGCACACACACTGGAACCAGAGTGAATAGGTTTAACACTTTTTTAACCCCGAAAGGATGTAGGTTCACAGAAATAAGTACATTATGTGAGGTAATACTAGCTACTGGGTGGATTACGACATGTGTATGAGATTATTAGTACAAACAAACAAGGAAATGAAAAAGAACCTTATCATTAAAAATAGTAAATAGATTAAACTATGGTGGCTGAATGGAAGCAAAATCCAGACAGTGGAGAAAATGAGAAATGATGATGTTATGTAATATCCACATTGCAGAATGTATGATTTCATCCAAAGAATGTCAAAAGTGCAAGGCCATAGAATGAATCAAGTTGTGAATTTGATATGAAGTGACATGGCACAGCCTGTAAGCAACTCCATTCAGGGAAGAATGATGATCCAGATGAGTTGATAAAGCCACGAGTATAGATGAAAGGTTTGTGGAAAATTATGGGTCCCATGGCAAAAATAAACGAGATAACCCCAAAAAGGAACGTTTCACGATAATGAACACCTGACTACCTGAAATGAACATAAAATCAGGCAGAACAATCATATAGGGTGGAGATCAACAGAAATAATAAAATAACAATCCCAAGCTATCCATGATTTTGGTAATGAAGTCATAAAAGATCTGTAAAATAAAGAATAAGTGGCATCCAGTGCATAAAAAATCAGATCTGTGATGACTACAAATAAGAATGATAAATAAGGTATATCTAATAAGAGGTCAAGGATTTCTGCAGGTCCTAAATAATAGTATGGACAACCTTACTAAGGTTGTCATTTGCCCAAAGAAACCAGATAGGAGTTGCAGCTTGGAGAAGAAGTGAGCTGGTTAATAAGAAGGCTTCAAGTGATAAAATGAGGAGCCAATCATCCATATAAAAATGGAACTAAAGTTTAAGACTATGGAAATGGTGAGCTAATGCCCCATGACTCAGTTGAAGACATTTTGAGCTGAAACTATGTTGACAAGGAAAAATCAAACATGATACATCTAATTTTGGTGAACAAATCAACGGTAATATCATGAGTATAAGTCAATAGGAATGTGCAAAAAACATATACAAGTCATTGGTTGTGTTATAAACTGTCCGAAGGGAAAAAAATTAAGTAAGGAAGAAACCCCTCTATCTTGAATTGAAGAACTATCAGTGGTTGAAAAAAGAAAGGTTGACAATAAGATGCCATTATCCATTCTTTTTAGAATGATAAAAAGAAGAGATTAAAACCCAGGAGATGAACAAACATCCTTCTTGATAGGAGGTGAATGTCATGAGAAGGTATAAGATCAAGGAATGGGAAAAGTGAGAGGTGGAGGGTTCATAGGGTGGGAGAATGAGAGTGTACTCATAATGGTAGGAGAGTTGAGAGACTACAAAAGTAAGGGAGAATTGGTGTTGGGCAGCCAGTATTCAAATTTTCAAGGCATTAAAAAAAAGAATACCCTTAAGTATTTTAGCATAAAGATGTAAAACATAGTACAGTAAAACCTGTCTAAACCAGAAACTGCATAGGGTAGAAACCTGTACATGCCAGAAATATCAAAATGTTGCAGCATTATCTTGAGATTTCTCTTATAAAAGGCCCTATATATGGCAGAACCTGTGTAATGCAGATGAAAAACTATCTTTCACCTTCCTCATCTATCAACAAGTAGGATTAGTACTTGAGTAAGGTGGAAAAAATGTTTTGGTTAAATATTTTTTTCTTTAATTAATAATTTGTTTAAATATTAGTAAATTCATGAGCATCTTGTTACAGTTAGTATTGATTAAACATACTCTGTTCTTTTTTTCTGCAGTCATTATTTTTGCAGTTAAATTATATTCATGATTTGTACAAATATATTTGTCTTTAAAAGTGCAAATTTCTACTCTTTAAATAATTCTTACAATAGGGTTAGAGTTAGAAATGGGTTAAAGTTGGGGTGTTTGATATTCAATTGGATAAAGGTATTTGATAAAGCTGTTTATAAATTATACTGGACAGTCAAATGATTACGTTCGAATAAATATAACTCACAAATTTATTTTTATATAAAACATAAGATTTAAGCATGTATTTATAAAAATGAGGTATTTAGTAGTTTGTTTTTTCAATAAAATGAGGGCAGTTAGTAACTTTTTAAAAAAATAGGGAATTTAGTAGAATTGTAATAAAAAATTAGGGTATTAACTTCCTTGCCCCTAAAATGTACAATTCTAATTTTAATAATATGCTGTTGGTAAAAATAGGAAAAAAGAAAATAATAATTAAATGAAATAGCAGTAGTTATATTTTTAATATGTTTTATTTTTCATACCCATGGAAAAGAAACTGAAAATCTTAAATCTCAAGAAAAACTTTTATGCCATTAAAATGGTCTGTGAGAAAGAAAAAAAAAAAGAGCATTTGAGAAGTCACTGTTCATTTTAAATGTGAAAAGACACAAACTGACAACATTATTAAGGAAAAAGATAAAATAATAGAAAAATATTTAACAAGCAACAAAATCAATTTGGTCAAAATTAAAAGGTACTAAGTACCATGACCTAAATCGCATCATGTTTGAGTGGTTTTCAGCAGCAAGAGCAAAGAACTCCCCTGTATTTGGTCCAATTCTGCATAAAAAACAAAGGAAACTGCAGAGATCCTTCATTTACATGGCTTCTCTGCATTGAATGAATGGTTGGAAAGTTTTAGAAGAAGACACGGAATTACATTTAATGCTTCCTGAGGGAGGCAAATGATGTTGACAAAAATGCAGTGGAAAACTGGCACAAAAAAGTTAGAAGAAATTATTTGTCATTACAATCCAAAGGATATTGCAATAAAATGTTGCAGATTAAAGGAGAAAAGTATTCAGGAAAGTTTTGTGAACATTTACAAGAATGTTTTAACAGAAACTGATGAAACTGATTTAAAATCTATAATAGAATCTCAAGATGATAACAGTGTGAGAGATTCAGAAGATGAAATGGAAAAGACAGTAAAGAAATGGAAATTCCTACTTCATCACAAGTGTTAAGTTATATTGATGCCATCAAATTGTATGCAAAAATGAACTTCATGAAAAGGCCATAGAATGGGCATTCTCTTTTAACCTCATGAGAAACCCCATTAAAAATATGAAACAGTTGAAATTGGACACTTTCTTCAAATACATTTGATTAAGATTTTGTGTACTTGTGTATATTTCAAATGTCTGTTTTTTGTTCTTATTCTAATAAATATAGCATAAACAGTATAATAACTTTATTCACAAATGTCTTACTTCCCTTGAGTCAAGCAAGTGTAATGATCCACTCAAAAATTATATATAATTAAAGAAATGCATGCTCACTATGTCTAAGCTGGAAATTTTACTCAGTCCCATGTGATTCAGCTTTAGACAGGTTTTACTGTAGTAAGAATGAAGTAAAATGGATGGCAGAAAGAAAAGCATCATGTTCTAGAATGTCTCAATAATGTAGTAGCTATGTGAGAAGAAGCAAGACTAAAGACAATGGTTAAGGTATTGAGGCGCCTCAACCACAGATCTCCACTAAAACCATCAGGATCATGGTGTAAGGCTATGTATAAGAGATCAAGGAGATGCATACAAAGATAAAAATCAAGCACAAGAGAAATTGGAGTTAAGAGGCTCTATTCCAAGCAGGCAAAAAGTACTCCAAAAACTGATAGTTACGGTTTATGGCAATTGAAATTTAGAGTCAAGTAGAATGAGGTCTTTGATTCTGGAAATAAAATTGACTCAGGAATGTGTCAACATGGACATGTCTGGAGAAAAAGGATCAAGTAATTCTCAGAATAATAATTCATGTAGTAAGGAATGGAAAGAGTCACAAGACATGGGAGAAAGGGAAAGCAAAATAAAATCCCAATTAATCAAATCTACAGAGATATTTGTAAAAGGAATATTTTTTTCAATAGGGAAAGATGTGTGTAGAGTAAAACAAGAAGTAAGAGAAGCTGATCAAAATCAACACCTTTGTGGTTTGATTCAGAAAGATGATAACACAGGGACAAAGATATGAGACAAAGAAGGAATCAAATAAATTATAACATGGTAGTAACATCAACACTTAATGAGCTTTCACAAGCCATAGACATGTTAGGGACAGTGTCATTAACACTGCCAAAACCTCAGGTGGAGATAGTTAAAACCATCACTTTATGACCAACCAACAACAAGTTCATGTGGAGTAATTACCTTAAGTAAGTGTTCAGAACAATAAAAGTTTTCTTGGTAGCTTTAAAGTTAAAAAAGATAATAAAACTAGAAACAAGAAGTATTAACAATCTGAACTGAAACATAATAAAGTTAAAAATTTCCAAAAGCAGTGCAAATCTTACAAAATTAAGTTAGAGGAACACACCCAAAGACAGTGCTGAATAAAAGAATGAAGTTATCTAGTACAAGTGCTTGTAGAAATCTACTGTGAATAAAGGATTGTTTGCTCTCATTCACATGATGATTACATTATGTACCAGCACAATTCATGTCAAAACACATGAATTAGTTGGAAAATAATTCAAAATTAATGGCAAACATAAAATCTCAAAGACATATGCAAGAGGAATAGCTGTTGTGTGCAGAGAGTTTTAAGTAGATCATTTCAGAACTTTTTAATGCTTCAACTGTTAACACTTAACATCTGCTTCCTTTTAATTTTGTTGTATTGCTATAGTTTATACAGAGATTAACCTCTTCAACCAAAAGCAATAAATAACAGCACCAGTCCTTAACTGTTACCTGTAGAGCTAATGCAAACATACACTCACTTGATCTGATGAAATTTTAGACATCTTATTTTACACAAGTTTTTCTGGGGGCTATGTTAAGAAGTTTCTAATTTTTACATTTTAATTATTTTTGTTAAAAAATATAACAATGAAGAAAATGTAAATAAAAAACAAGACTTTCCAGTAATTAATGCATAACTTAGCTCACTTGCATTCATGTAAACACTGAAGACATTCTTCAATAAGCCTCGCTGAGTCTCACACAAAAGAAATATCTTGAAACTCTCAAATATGCATCTTAGAATATGAAAGTATATCAATGACTAGAATACAATGTTAAGTGTCACAAAACTACTATGATTTATATGGCTTTCTAAGTGAGCAATAAACAGCATAAAAACATTCTGTTACACATTTGGAATAGAAACATAATGTATGTACACAAAGAAACTACAAATGGACATATGTACAAAAATCATATAGCTGTACTAAGCTTACATATACAGAGGAAAATCTGCTGTTCCTGTTGTTCATATACATATTCATTAGCTATGTAAATTTGATTAGCAAACAATATTGAAAATTAGAGGGAGAGGGGGAGGGGCTTCTCTGGTGTTTGACAAATTCTTTAGCATCTCAGCAAATCAAGAGGTTTAAAGTTTAGACTCTTTCATGTAATAATGTATAGTTTGTTTTTAATTGTTTGGGAACTGTAGAAACCTAACATGGAAGATAGAAAATTCTGATATTGAGAACTGATAACTCAGATACATGTGAAATCATAAAATGAAGATAAGGAAGTTTTTAACATTTCTTTTTTAAATTAACAATTTAAAATTAAGATAAAAAAGTTTGAAGCATAGATAATGTCTTCACTGACAACTCTTGACCAGTTGGATTTGTAGAATCAATGTTATTCCACGGACACCAATTAAATTTTGAGTATAACACAGTAAAATTTAATAACATGGACAAACACTCAGACCAAGGACTAAAGATAAGCATGCATAAATACAGTAATTTCTGCACTTTAGGTGCATAATTTTCCCTAAAGTGGCATGTAGATAAATTTCCTCATATTCAATGTGTTATCTAAATGGCTTTTATATAAAATCTCAAGATAGTGTTTTTTATTAAATAAAATACAGTGAAACCTTCTTAATACAAACACATTTGTAATGAACCACTTATTTTCCAGATTATTTAAACATCTAGATAGTCAAATTAATCACCCTGAATAAAGTAGATAGCACATATTATGGACTGAAAATTTGAGGATGTAAACTAGTAAAGATGGAGATTCAACTTGCAAACAAAAAGCAACTGTATGTACAAATATATATGTAAAAACGGCTCATTTGGGTTGAGAAAATATTTTACGTAGAGGAGCGAACGACGATGACCAAAGAAGGTCGAAACGTTGCTCACTCCTCTATGTAAAATATTTTCTCAACCCAAACGAGCTGTTTTTACATATATATTTCTCTATAAGTGGGTTTTCTCAACATCACTGATTGTATGTACAAATATATTACTCTATACACTGTCAATAATTATGCAAGTTGCATAATAAAAGTGCCATTTCATTATATTCTCATATTATTTTATTCATACAAATGACTCATTTACAAAATACATAGTATTGGTTAAATATACAACAAATCACTTGAAATATGAAAGCCTTGTAATGTTTATCGGTAATCTTCATAGATACTCATAAATTTTTAAAAAGTTACAATATAACAACTCAATGATTACTTTAGTGGATACAGACTGGGTGAAATCCACCTTAGTCAAAGAGTTAATAAGAAAGGAACATGTAAGGTGGAAGCAAGAGTGAGTGGATATGAAATATATGAAAAGGGGGGGGCTAGATGCCAAGTAAAGAAGCAGAGAAAACCAAGACTGAGTCAGCCAAAGAGAAAATACAGTAGGAATCCAGAAGAAATGTTATATATCAAAGTGAAGACTAGAATGAAGAGTTGAAGAAGAGGACAGGTATGTGGATAAAAGTGAGACTGGTCCTGGTTCAGAGATTTGACAGCCAGAGCCAAATGAGTAAGAACAGGGAACCAGAAAAGAGTAAGATGGAGTCAAGAGCAAACCTAGCAAAATACCTGAGATGGAAAGACCACTCTATAAATAGAATGTGGTATGACCAAGAAAGGTCCACCACAAGATACATAGTTCCTGATGCAAGACAATACAAAATAACTCAATATGAATGAAACCTGAAGAGTAGGTTTAATGTGCCTAAAAGCAAAAAGTCCTGTAACAAGTATTCCCTTGACAGTTGATATAAGAAATGATTGTAAAAATGTCATAATGGATTATGATTGATTGATCCACCAGAAAGGGCAGGAAATGAAAAGATGTCTAAGTAACAGCAAGTATTTCCAACATGTTGATGTACAGTGAATGTTCATCCTGCATAAGAAGTAATTTAATTGTCTAAAAATTCACTTCTAAGAGAGAAGCATTGACAAAGAGATAAATCTGGTTTAGGAGTTGATAAGAGAATACCAGAAGTAGTGGCATGGTTCAGTCCTCAGACAATTCCTTCGGGAGAGGAATGGGGAGGTTCATAATCAAGAACAATGGAACTAGAGAAAGGTTCCCTGCATGGTCCACTAGAGGAGGTGTGTGTGCCCCAAAGGAATGAGATTCTAGGGAAGCCAGAGGATCCAAAAGTGAAAGAACCCCTAATGCATTTTGACAATCACAGGCAAAAGTTCTGGTGACCAAATAGTATATAACTTGCATGCAAAGAGGAAAAAGCTAAGTGTAGCTGAAACAAGAAATGACAAAACATCCTAATGTACTAAATACTGACTACATATGAGAAAGAATTTAGATACCTTAACAAGTAAACCTAACCATGTAGCATCCTACAAAAGAAGGAAATGTGACAAGAGGTTACCAGACAGAAATGAGCCAACAGAAGCCAATTATTCAAGAAAAGGAATGACAGCCACAGACCATGAAGATGTTGAGAGAAGACCTTCATGATACAAATGAAAACAAAAGGGCCAATGCTATGTCAAACTGATGAGTACATACCTGGAGGGAGTGAATCTGATAAACATAACATAAAAAACATCTGGTGGTAGAATCGATAGAGATGTGTAGAAAAGTGTCCAACATACTGACCATAGTTAGCAACAGATAGAGTAGAAAAGGAAATGGGAAGAAGAGTAAAGTAAATTGAAGAGAAAGACCACAGAAGAGAAAAATGAAAGCATGTCAGCAGAAATTGAAACCAGCTTTTGGTGAAAAGAAATGATGGATTCCCATAAGTGGTTAAGTAGTAGGGAGATGAGAAAAAGTTAAACGTGGAACCTGGAATGTGTAGACTAATGCATATAAGAAAAAGAAGTTAGAGGGTATAAAGTGGAAAAAGAAGAAAAACCTTTGAAGATAATGAGGACTGAAGTCATGCAACTTCAGTCTAGGTCTCCAGTAAAATGTAAATACCACTGAAGATATCCAAGCAAGAAAAGGGTGTCTGATGAAGACTATGTACACATGAAGGAGGAAGGTGTACACAAAAAAGGAATGCAACTTGACCCAACATGTTCCAACAACAGGGGAAAGGAGTAAGGAGGGACAAGCAGAACAGGATAAGCTCGTAAAGAAAATGGAATGAGCCTCTAAATAAACCCCTTTAAAGCATAATAAAGTGTCTGAAATAAAAGGCTACAAGAAGGAGAATACAGAAAGATGGTGAGTAATTGACTAAGATGCAAAAATGAGGAACTATAGAATGAAATATAAAGTAAGAAGCCCAATCCCCAAGCAAGTCAGTTATATACCTAAAAACAAAAAAAAGAGAAGAATGTTTGCAAGCCAAAACAAAACAAGAACTGATGTCATGCAACACAAAGGGAATGAGACGTTTGGGTGAGTTGCTGTTAAAGAAAGGAAACAGCATAAACCCTAATAAGAAGCAAGGGAGAACTGCATTCAGGGATTAAAGAACAAGCAATATTAAAGGACACAGGTGAAAATACAGAAAGGAACATATCTGAGAATGAAATCCAAAAAGAGACTTGAAGTTTAAGATCATTCTTCTAATGGTAAGACATAAAACAGCTTAAATTCATAGTCCAATAGACCATCCACAACTGAAAAGAAAGGAAGTCAACTGGAGAAATAGAAGTAAGAGGCCTAATTCTTCAAATGATAAATTTGAACACATCTATTCAATGATATGTTGAATAAAAGAACAAAGTTACGACAACTTCAAGTGTGGGGGTTGCATGTGGGGGTTGTGTCATCCTCCTACTGGCGGAAGGCTATTGTCATTATAACATCATCGTTCACAAGTGCAGTTCATGTTAAACACATACATTTAGGTTGGAGTTAGCTAAAGATAAGTGGCATGCAATCACCATAGACAGACATGTCAGAAAAATAGTAGTTCTGTGTGTGAAGGCAAGTTATTGTCTTGGAAAAGATACTCTACTAACCAAACATCTAAAACTATATTTTTAATATCACAGCAGTCAAAATCTGATTTAAATTCATCATCTATAAAGAAAAAAATGAAAACAAATTATGGGACTTCAAGCCTGACTTCCAAGTATTCATCAAACCTTTTCTTAAACTGATATAACTGATTTAGTTTCTAGTCCACCATTATTTACTTACTTGGACTAAATATAAACAAACTAAATGTACAGCAGGTCCTTTGACTGTTTGCAAAAAATCTTTTTTTGTATCAATGGAACCATCATTTTTAGCAAACCTGGATACAACATTTACAATATCACCTAATAAGGATGGTATCTTGGTGTTCAACAAGGCCACAACAAAGGCACTCTGAAAAAAAGAAACATATTTTCATGCATTTATTTCAATTAATGACTAAGTTAATTTTTCTGCTCAAGTATGTGTTGCTGTAGCATTTCTTATTTTATTTAATAACAGTTTTCTTAACAAAAGTGAAATGTTTACCAGTGTAAGATAAAAAATAAAATTATTGGATTCCTTGAAACAGCAAACATCTCTATTTTAACAGTAAAAAATAAACTAAACAATAATATTTTAATACCATAAAGCTACTCACATTTCTTTACTCATGATCAAGCAGAAATTTATACAAATTAAAATTCACCAATCCATACTTTCAAACTGTTTATAATAATTCAGAAAATAGTGATTTGTGATACATTTTAAAATTATTTTGCTCACTATGTCATTAATAATTTAAGAATGACAATAAGAGCTTCAAAGTCCCAGGGCATTTTAAATCAGTCTCTCAAAACAGTTCAAAAATGTAAAAAAATAACCCCAAACTGGTGCAACCTTAAACCTTAATTGACTCCATTCGACTATAATGTTTAAATGAGTAAATTTAAAAAAAGTTGCAAGTAGGTAACTTGTTGTATTAGTTTTCAACCTTCTAGTCCTCTAATTATATTGGTGAATTATTTGTAGTTTACAACCTTGTGGTTTGGCTGAAAGAAATATCAAAAGTAAAAAAACACAATATAAACATATTTTGGATTTTTTATAACACCAAACCAAGAAAATAAACATTACGTATTTACATTCTACTTTTATTTTGAAGAAGAGCAGCCAAAGCACTCATTTTTAGAAAAATAGAATGCAAGTCCTGCTTAAATGCTTACTAATTTAAGGTTTATGCTGTAGAAAATTTAAAATTAAATAAAAACAACCAATTACCTTAATGAATAAAAAAAAAACTTTAAAATATTTTCCCTCTAATTGGGTGTACATAGTGCAGTTTTAACACACTTACAGTTTGTTCCTTAATTTCTGCCTTCAAATTAAAAAACAACAAAAAGTTATTAAAAATATACACTCATACTAATTAATTGCTTACCACAACTGCTACAACAATAAACCACATCTCTGGTTTTAAGAGATGAAAAAACATTTGCCAATCAAATTGTGGCTCTGATTCCTTTTGGTCAAACATGTCATTATGCTTCTGTTTCCCTTGTCTAAGTTTTGGGTTTTGTAGAGATTCACAATAGACATAAGTCATATTTTTTCTGCTATGAACTAAAATTGCTCCAGTAAAGAAAACACTGCTATAGTTTACCAGTGGTGAAGCTACCAGTTTTTTTAATTTCTTAGTTGGTAATTTATTTACAGTAGTAAGTAACTGTTTAAAATAAAAGGACTTCACATTTTGTGCTGATCGATAAATCAAAGAACACCAATGGCCTTCACAAGGAACCAAGGAGGGTATTCTGGAAGAATGCAGAAATCTGTAAAATATTAAAGCTATTTTAAGATTATTGGAAATGACAACATCAAAATATTTCAATCAAACACACTGCATAAAAACTTAAAAGGATAAATATTTGCAAACCACCTAGTTTGTAAAAATACCTGTGCCCTAATACCATATGTAAATGCTAACTTTTATCCTAGCAAATTGAACAACAATATAGTAATGAAGATTAAATGAATTTTTACTTAAAATGTAATAAAATCAAGATATTTACTTAAACTGTACTTGAAAATAATTTTTAAATCATGATACATATAATTATCTTTTAGCACACATGGTTTTGTAAAATAGCAGTTCAACAATTCTTTCACTAAAATTTCAATGTTTATCTCAAACAGGTAATGATGTAAACATTTTTATAAGAAAACAACCTGAATGGTTCTCATAAAAATTGAAATATAATTTTTGTTAATCCTTTTATGAATCAGGTAGTGTGCAAAACACAAACACTGAGTAATTAAAAACACAAATTTGACCATATATAGTTTACAAGCACTTTAAAAACATTTTGTATTTGGAAAACTTTATTACTGTATCCATTTTACTGGGCATAATTACAATCAGTTCCATTTTTATTTAATGACAGAATATCTGGTCATAGGCTTTGATCAAAGCAGCTACTAATTAATTTCTATTGAAAAAAATATAACATATAAAGGATAACATATATGGTGGTGTTTTCATAGGATTGGTCTTATGTTGCAAGCACAGGTTATTAATGGCAGTCATGATGAACTAATAATCACAAATTTGTTAGGATATATATTCATCTCTTTTATAATCACACATGTATAATTTCTGATCACCAACAAAGATCAATAATATGTGAGTTTGTTCTATGTGAAAAATTATTAAGCATTATTACCTAAGCTTTCATTGCAGCAACACTGTTTCTGTTCCAATAATAGTTCAATATCTCATTTTTTCTATTTATCATTACTATATTACAATCTGTTTTGTTTGTTGTTAAGTTTCATTTTTTTATATTCCTAAATACTTAGAAATGAACTGTAAGTTCCAAAAAATGTTATAACTTGACATGAAGTAGTGAAATAATAAACACTAAATTAATAGATTAATTCTGAATTTACATGCTTACAAGCATCTTGTACTACAAGTTACAGCTTTTAGAGTGTTTTAAGAATATTCTTTAAAACATGTACAGCATTTCAATCACTGATTTGATCATTCTAAAGTACGTAAGTGTTAATGGGAAAGGAAACTTCTTTTTTACTGTAAAACCCTGTGTACCAAAGATCAAAGTATCACACCTGTTTTAAAGAAAACTTACTGTAGAAGCTGAAATTTGTAATAAAAATAAATACTAAATTGAAACAATTTTTGTTTACCATTTTAACAATAGGAATATACAACAGTTAAAATGTTTACAACAATACATATTTATTTATTGAATTAAATACTGTTATGAGACCAGAAAAGGTTCCTCATATATTAACAAACAAAACTATACAAATATAAAATACTGTAAAATATATCCATGAAATTAGACTAGGAACAAAAAAAAAAATAGATGAATAAAAGAAGAATGGTGATATACTTTGAAAACTGTCAACCTTGTACAGTTACTTTGTCAGTATGTTATAAGAATACTATTATCCACTAAAGGAAAACATTTGTGGATTGTTTTAATGAAGAATCCAGTATTAACACAAACATTTGTCACACAGCTGATGACTTTATTGCTTGAATATAATTTGGCTTACAATGATTGTTCAGTGAAAAGTGTTTGAGGATTGTTTTAAAGTTTTAATGAAAAACCTAATATTAACACAAGCACACATCCCATAGCTGGTGACTTTATTGCTTAAATATAGTTTGAACTTACAATAGTTACTCAGTGCAAACCATTTGTGGGTTGTTTTGATGAAGAACCAAATATTAACCCAAGTACACATCAAACAGCTAGTGACTTTAATGCTTGAATATAATTTGGCTTACAGTAGATATTCAGTGGAAAGCATTTGAGGGTTATTTTGAGGAATAATTCTTTAAAAGATGCTGTAATCAGTAGATAAGTTTTTTTTTTCACAAATGATTAAACATGGTGCAACAAAATTTGTGGTTAGCATTTAAATCTGGAAAATACATAAAAGGATAAATGCAAGTTTCTAAACACAAACAGGTAGTCTGGAAACCTAACTCAAAATACTGTAGGGTCAATCACGAGTTTTTCATTTATTATTAAGCTATTAAATTAATTATCTGGCCACTGTATCCATAAAAGCCACATCCTATATAAAATTGTTTAATATATTATAAGGAAATACATGTTATAAAGTTACAAGCACCTAAGTAAAACAATTATGACAAATGGCATATTGAATGAAAAAGTATATAAATTATTAGTATTATATAGTACTAATAGGGTTTTAACCTTTTTAAATGAAAAATTTGCAACAAACTGACTACAGTTTTTGTTGTTAGTAAAATACATAAATATGTCTAGTGCATTATATATGTATCACTCATTATATTTTATTTACGTGTATTCTTTATATACAGGAAAAACATGAATAACAATTTCTTTAAAAATTAAAAGTTGGCCTATGTAGGAAAAAATTAGTATATTATATAATGCTACTGCATGCTTCTCAATGTACACATTTGTGTATTACTGTATTACAGCATTAAATATAATACAAGGAATCTCCTCACTATCCATACTTTATACTTTGCAGACACCAAATGAATAATGCTGTTTAAAAAAACACAAGTAAACTGATTGAATGAATCCATCTCTCCACATTTAATTAACACTTGTTGCAAAACAATCAGAATGATAAAGCTTCAATCAGCTTCATGGAGTTGCTCTTTGTTTATGGTAATTTATAACTCAAAGTAAAGAATGTTACTTTTTATTGATTACACAGTTTCCTTTGATTTTCTAAATTACTACCAATGGATGCTGCTACATTTATGTTAAGCAAATTTATGGTCATAAGCATTTTCTGTCCTACTACGTAATATATGATCAAGGAGAGAAAAATCTTTGCACATGCTTTAATTTTTATTCTGTAAAAAATGTATGCCAAGTTTGGAATATGAATCATATTTTACATCCACAAAAAATAAACAATAAACACACACTGTATACATCAATAACAATTTAAGCAAAGATTCCATTACAATTCAAGAAAAAAGGAACTGGAACTTACATACAGTTTTTCACAGAATAAAGTCTGGAATAGCCCATAATCTTGGAGATAAGCCACAAATGTAACATACCTAAAAATATTAAATAATAACAAGTAATTAATATATACTCTGATAGCAATGGTTTGAAATATATGGTTCATTATATTTGTGATAATAAAGAAAATTCAGATTTTCAATACATCAGCTATAAGAACAGAAAACAGAAAGTGAACAATTCATTTCATAGCTTTTTCTTATCAGTTTAAAACAACTCATTTTGTTAGTAATACACACAAAGAATTTCTGTTTCCCAACTTATTAGATCAATAGGCAATAAAAATATTTCTTTAAGGCTTATAGACCATTGAGAGTACAGAGGTCTCTCATATCTACATACTTGAACTGCAATATGTGACCAATTGCTAGATGTACACAAAATGTAAATTATGAAAAACAGTGAAAGATAAAGGTCAATAAATGTATTTTCTTACTATACTTCTTCAAAAAGGCTTAATGTGAAACTTATGAGACTTTGTTTACAATAAAAATAAAGGAAAGAATGCTTTTTACCTATTTCTAACACATTTCCAAATTATAAATTTCAGAAAAATCAAATGTTTCACTTTTATTCTTTCTTTCTATTTTACTGGATGCTTTCTATGAAGCAGTAATTAAGAACCACCTTCCCAAAGTACAAGTACACCCACACCTAGATTTAATAATTTGTACACTTAGAAGTTAAAAGTAATAAATACCACAAAACATATGACATAATGATAACTCCAAAATATATTACTTTTCTTTTTGAATAGCTTTCCTCTAAAACTGTAAATATTGAATACTTACATCAGAACCGGTCTTAATACTAATTAAAAAGACAACGTTATTTGATCAACCAAAGAAACTCCTCCAATCATACCAACAGAAAAAAGTCATTGTCACAAAAAAGAAAATGGGTCAATTTGATCAATATACCTGTTTAAAAAGGCTAAAACACTAGAGTAACATGACTTACCACAGAATCAGACAAAATACTGTTCACAATTCTTTCTTAAAAATAATTTTGACAAACGAGATATACCATGAGAAATCATACACAAACATATACACACAAAATAAAAATGCTTAAAATCTTAATGACATTTGTGACCTATGCATAAAATATCAAGACCTAAAATCTGAAAATTTTTTCATTTTTTATTGAATTACAATAAAAAATTGTAATTTTTTTGTAATTATACAATAATAATATGTATAATTATTATTATAATATGTTATTATTGTATACATTAATAACTGATTAATGTATCACCGAAATAAGTCCGGTGATTTCTCCAAGCCCGTTCCCTTGGCTGTGGTTTCGCTAGATAGTAGAATTGAATATAACATTATAACATATAGATGGGTAGGGACTTACAGGCCACCCATCAAGGTCAGTAATGTACTGACTTATGGTTGTGACACTTTATCATAACCTTTCAGAAAATTCAAGTTCACCAAATTCATTTAATTACCTATGTCTAGTATTTTCTGAAAAACCATAACATAGGACCTTCCTTTTCTAAACCCATCTTATCTTTCATAATATGAATATTGTTTAAGTACTCTTGTAAAATATCTTTAATTGCAGACTAATCATTTTTCACCCAATTTTATTGAAGCAAGCTGGCCAAAATTCAGTTTGATTTACATCTCTACTTCCCTTAAAAACTGAAGTGATAATCTCTATCTCCAATTTGTCAGCACCTCTTTATCTTCTTCAATAAAGTCATCAAACATTAATGTTAATATTTCCTTTATTAATCTAAAATATTCCAAATCTACATGTCCTCCATCAATTTTACAATCTTAATTCAGTTCTTGATTAATTCTAATTTCATTCAGGTTTCACATACTTTTACAAAATATCCACTTGTAGAATTCATCCTACATTTTCATCACAGTCACGTAAAAGATAAGGAAACAAAAGTATCTTCTAATAATCTTCAAACTTTTAAAAGGACAACTCAAATTTTGACATTATACATATTTTTAATTAATATACTTAAAAATCTTAACTACTAATCTTCAAATTTTCTAACAAATAGTTCTTATTTCTGTAGATATTTTTTTTGTACTGTATTAGTTTTCTAAATTCTTCTCCACATCCTCATGAATCAGAAAATCTCTCTCAGCTTTGCAAGCCTTCATGAACTTTTGAAGTACAATTTAAAATATTTATCCCAGAGATGCTAAAAACTACCTGTTTCTTCTTATCAGTAATAAATTTCTTTTGAAAGTGTACAGTACAGAAAAGTTCAATTATTTTCATTAGAAAGACTTATTGGCAGATAATTTACTGTCATAAATATTTTTAATAATACTAATAGTAACATGCAACAGAACAGAGATAACTTAATATATAATACTACTAGTATTAACAGCTGTAATTTTATATTTAATTTCCAATGAACCCTAATTAAATACTGTTTTTTTTAACAAATAACATGCTACAAAAGAACAAAAGACCGTAGTAATGTTTTAATAATAATTAGAATGATACACATGATACATAATGAAAACAATAATAATGATTGATTTTCGTTAACATTAGCGTGACCGAAGTCATACTTGACGAGTTGAGCACTGGTAATTGACAAAAGGTCCCGTCGGCACTGAATAAATTACACTCTTAACTTCTTTCATTTACACAACTATATTTCCATAACTCTATACTACACTAATAAGAGTGGAGTATAAATATTTACTCAGTAACAATTAAAACAGCACGTGATTTTCCCTTATGTATAAGTAATATTCCCTTGTTTCCTATGATAGGCTTAAGTATATTAGAAATACCAACTTCACTTCAAGTTCGAGCGAGTCCTCGATTTCTTTTTTCTTTTCCGCTTTTTATCGCCAGAGAGAATATCCAAAAGATTTGTCTTTCCAAGAGTTCAATGGATATAATTGTTAAATGCAAAATATTTGAGTCATGTTGAACCCCAGATGATTGCAAATACTTTGTATTGGGTTGAGGAATAATTCGTGAGCGTTTTTTCAAGTTAAAAAATATATTCATAAATAAAACGCTTTCGCAAAATATTTCATGTCATTTGGTAGATAATTTTTTGCTCTAATAGATGGTGTGTTTGATTGTTATATGTCTTTAATTTTTGCTTTCATTTTCAGCTCATTAAATGGAATGTCAAGTGGACAAAATCGAGCATTTTCGACACCATCTGCTTTTCGCATTTAATTTCTTGCAATTTCGTTTAAAACAATGCATACTATATACCTAGGTATTACATGAAATAAAGTATCATAATAAATGTTTTGGGTGTAATGTGTTCATGCATTGAAGTATTGTATAGTCTAGCATGTAATGCTTGAATGAAATTATTTAAAACGCTCACGAATTATTCCTCAACCTAATACTTTATTGACATACAGATGTATTAAATGACAAAAAAACTTGAAGTCTACAATGATATTTACTTTTACTTCAGTATAAAACAGAAAATGATGTATTGAAAAGATGTATAACATTACCTTAGTTGAAGTAGCATGAAATAATGATGACGATTTAACTTCACATTTAAAAGAAAGTCTAGCTTATTGTTTTAATAACTGGGTTTCGTTTGTTTTTTTTAATTTCGCGCAAATCTACACCAGGGCTGTCTGCGCTAGCTGTCCCTAATTTAACAGTGTAAGATTAAAGGGAAGGCAGCTAGTCATCACTACCCACCGCTAACTCTTGGGCTACTCTTTTACCAACGAATAGTGAGATTGAATGTCACTTTATAACGACCCCACGACTGAAAGTGCAAGCATGTTTGGTGTGGTGGGGATTCGAATCCGCATATTATGAGTCGAGTGTCTTAAGCACATGGCCATGCTGGACCAAATAACTGGATTGCCTTTCTTGTATTTATATCAGGCAATGCATTTTTTTAGCTAGAAAAATCATAAACACAAAATTTAAAGATGATATGGATCTATTCGTTCATCTAAACAGCTGCATCCATGAAACCAACTTTAAAAAAAAAAAAAGCCTCAAACTTAGCCTTCGTTATTCAAATTCAAAAGCAATTGTTCTTGTTTGTAGTGGTGATAGTCCATAATTATTAGATGTATCTCTTTCATAAAATGTACAAAGGTAAGAACTTGTTCATTAACCAAATTTAAAAAGGTTGGGCAATTAAGCCAAGAATCAGTTCCTTTCAACGTTAAATTTCTACGTGGCTACTGATATCACGAAAAATTCCTTTAGACTTTTCTAAGTTGGTTTTCCAGCCTCATCACTCGTATAAGTCTAGAAATAGTATAACTGTATCATCCTTTATACAGTTGGAGTGCTTTAGTTTTGAAAAGGCGTTCAACTCGTAATCTGAGAGTCGCATCAAACATACTCGCCCTTTCAGCCGTGTGGGAGCATTATAAAGTTACCGTCAATCCCACTATTCCCTGGTAAAAGAATAGCCCAAGAGTTGGCAGTGAGTGGTGATGACTAGCTGCCTTCCCTCTAGTCTTACACTACTAAATTAGGGACGGCTAGCGCAGATAGCCCTCAAGTAGCTTTGCGCGAAATTAAAAAAAAACAAAAACACTAAATATCTAAACATATTTTATTTTTTCGTAAGGCTTTATGGTACGGTAGATTTTACTTCAGAGTCAGTCATGTTAAATTTATCTAAAAGTAGAGAATTCTAGGTTTATTGTTTACACTATGATCAGAAAAGTCCGAAATATAACATGAGGTTTACTAGAAAATATAATAAGGAACAACTCTCAATTATCTATAGTATTCTGTAAAACAAGTACATCACAATATATATGTCATAAAATCTAAGCCCATAATTGAACATACTCGTTCTCTAAACTGTTGAGACTTTATAATGTGATGGTTATCCCTCTTTTTATTGGTAAAAATATACACACCCTAAAATAGCATTATAAACCACTCAGCAACGACAGAAATAAAACATTTTATAAAATATACATACATATGTATTTTAAGATTATATGATTTAAAGATAGCATAAAGAATAAAGTCCTTGTGATGACTGGTGTGAGGAGTAAAGTGTCATGGGTAGAGAATTGCACACAACACTATAATTATTATATTATCGTATGGAATGGTAAAGTTCTAATAATTACGTGTGCATGCTGGAAAAAAAAAAGGTTTCCATGAAAAAGAATATTTTGTTTGTTTGTTTTTGAATTTCGCACAAAGCTACTCGAGGGCTATTTGTGTTAGCCGTCCCTAATTTAGCAGTATAAGACTAGAGGGAAGGCAGCTAGTCATCACCACTCACCGCCAACTCTTAGGCTACTCTTTCACCAACGAATAGTGGGATTGACCGTCACATTATAACGCCCCCACGGCTGAAAGGGCGAGCATGTTTGGCGCGACGGGGATGCGAACCCGCGACTCTCACGATTACGAGTCGCACGCCTTAACGCGCTTGGCCATGCCGGGCCATGGAAAAGAAAAGAAGATGGCAGTTATATATATTTGCATAACAATAAAAATGATGTTTCAAAGATAGCAAAGCCACATCGGAATCTGCACAGGATTATTTATGGTAGACTAGAATACATATTTATATTAATGTCGCTGTGACTAAAAGGATTCCATCTGAAAAACCAGCCTTATGTGATTGAAATATTTGTATTCAGATGTTTAACCCGTGAAAATATAGCTGATTTTTGTTTAAACCGCCGTCATTATTTCTTCAGTGAATGGGAAGTAGAAACATCAATTGCAATCAACTTCCAGCATCAAATTTATCTTTTCCATATCATACGAGTAAACATTATCATTCTAGTGTGATAAAGTCTATGTTACACATGTTTTTCAAGCTAAGTTTTTCTTCTATGATACTATTACTTTACTTGGTGGTTTGATATGACAGGCTACTGGAAAGGTTAAAGGAAGTTTAAATACGTAACAAAAAATTAACGATTTTTGTTCTTGAAAAACTAGTAAACTGACTTTATCAACCTAAAACCGGTGCACAAAAAATTATGTTTAATATGTCAGGAGGTAATTCTGTGATACAAAATGGCACGTTATTTATAAATAATAAAGTGAATGTGTTAAATTAGTTACAATAACTTCATCAGAATTTTCATTCGTAGGACATGAAATTCGTTAAAGCTAAAATGGAAATCATAAGATCATGAGAATTAGGTATCACCAACAGTGTTGTTCAGATATATATTTTTTATAAAATCAGCTCCAGAACTACTCTAACATCTAATTGAAAACAACTAATGATAAGTAAAATATTTGTCCCAGAGAGTAATATAATCGATGTAGTAAATAATATATTACGCAAATTAAAAGATTTTAATCTTTCTGGATGAAGATAGTTATAACTTCAAGAATAGTTATAAAATATGAAGAATCCGCAAGAATATGTGAGAATCACCAACAGATGGTGTCATAGTACGCATAGAATGCTAAAGTACAGCTATTAAACACCAACTAAAAGAAAAAGACTCAACACCAACAGTGTTTATTTAAATGGGCTCAATTTTAATAAAGCAACGTTGTCTTATTTACATGTTCTCACGGGTTGTTTTCAATCTTTCAAACTTCGTACTATTTTAAAAGAAGTAAGAATTGAATGGGAATGTAGGCAAATTAATACTATTGTTATAGTCAGAGTTTATAGTATTGTTTGTTTGTTTCTGAATTTCGCGCAAAGCTACACGAGGGATATTTCGAAGTATAAGACTAGAGGGAAAGCAACTAATCATCACCACCCGCCACGAACTCTTGGGCTACTCTTTACGAACGAACAGTGGGATTGACCGTCTCATTATAACACCCCCCACTGCTGAAAAAGAAAACATGTTTGATGTGACGGGGATTCGAACCCATGTCCATCAGATTAGGAGTCAAGTGCCTTAACCACTGGGCCATGCCGAGCCAGTTGATAGTAAATCGGATAAAATTAGGTGGTGTCATCTATTCAGAAACATTATAAAGTTAATAATGCCTGATTTGGATCAAGCACTACGAGATTTTTATCATAATTCTACTCATACTGTTAGTTACAGTATCTTTATAAATCTGCAAAAGCATTAGATATGGAACTACAACAAAATAATGTTAAAAGAACCTAAATCATACATGACACTGCAAAATTCCAAGCCTACTTTCACAATTCACACACACACCGAGCTCAAATAATTTGGGTATATTTCTGTGACAGTCATAAAATAGCTTAAGATGATACTGTATATCTCCGTTTAACTTTTCTGAAAAACAGAAGGTTACATTCTAGATGAAATAATGCCACAAATAGTACAATTTAGGACTATGTTAGATTATGATTAAAACTGAATTTATTGGTTATGAATTATAATTGAACAAAAAATTTGAAAATGTAGCTACTATATTAAAAATATAAATTGTATAGATAAAATGTCAAAATGATAATTGGACTGAAACAAACTGCCCATTGTTTCATTAATGCTCTAGTCTATTTAAGCAATTTTCGAATAGTTGTGTGCGCAATTCGCCAACAAATAAATAAACAAATATAGTTAAAGATCAATATCATTATGTCACTACTGAACCATTTACAATGCCACATCACAGATCATTTTCTAACAAAGTTTTCAGAACATTGAGATCATTATAAAGTATGACATGGTCCGATATGTCAAATTTAAATATCGGTGAATCATCATAACATTTCAATATCATAGTAAGAAGTAACTGTGACAACATGAGAGTGCCCAATTAGCTTCATTCAATTGTGTATGGTATATACATACTGCTAAAAAAAATTAAAGGAACAAGTACATATTTCAATATATTTTTGTCATAACTAAATTTTTGATGAAAAACATATCCGTTCGTCTGCAAGTATATTTTTTAAACTTGCGAGTGAAGTTTGAAGCAACTCAAACAAAACTCACCTCACTCAAGGAGAATAAACTCAAGGTATCCTATATAAGGCTGTTACGTGAAACTATAGATTTCTCATTAATTCTCAAAACAAACACCAACATGGATCTTTTGCGGCTCGTTTTGTCAGTGTGTGTCTTTATCTTGTGTACCCAAGCAGTCATGCGCCATCTGACATAGAACGAGGTGGCGAGGGCGGTTCAGGGGCTAGAGAATGGCCAGACCGTCGGTGTGTCGCCAAGCGTCATCAATCGACTTTGGCGACGCCTCCAGGAAACGAACTCTTATGGCAGAAGACCTGGTCATTGCCGTACAACAGACAGAGAGGACCGCTACATCGTGATTACCGCTCTGCGGGACAGATTAGCTACGGCTCGGTCACTGCGAAATGACCTTCAGCCTTCTACTGGAACCCGTGTGTCGACCCAAACAGTTCGCAATCGTCTGCACGAATGACGCCTTAGAGTCAGACAGCCTGCAAGAGGCGTCATTCTGACAGTGCAACACCGTGCAGCCAGGTTGGAGTTTGCTCGTCAGCACTTGGACTGGGATCTTCATTAATGGACCAGCGTGTTGTAGACAGACGAGAGCAGATTCACTGTGTCATGCGATGATGGACGCGCGAGAGTGTGGAGACGCCAAGGAGAGCGATTTTGCGTCTGTAGCATTGTGCAAGTCGACGCTTATGGAGGAGGTTCTGTAATGGTCTGGGTAGGCATATGTTTGGGTGGCCGCACGGACTTGTTCATACACAACCGGAGTGCTCTGAACGCACGACAATATAGGGACAAAATTCTGAAACCCAGTGTGAGGCCTTTTGTCGGTGCTGTCGGCAAAGGGTTCATTCTCATATAGGTTAACGCGCGAGCCCACGTCGCCAGACTGTGTATGGATTTCCTTGACGAGGAACGAATAGAGACTTTTGAGTAGCTCATCAGATTTCCAGATTTAAATCTGACTGAACGTTGTTGAGATATGTTTTCGAGGCGTGTCAGTGAACGCCAGAACCCTCCTCAAAATGTACAGGAACATCGACAAACTCTGGTAGACGAGTGGGCTGTCATACCCAGAGATAACATCGATAGACTGATTCGAAGTGTGCCAAATCGGTGTCAGAAGTGTGTCACAGCGCATGGAGGTCACACTAGATATTGAATGTTTCAAACATTTTTTGAATAAACGCATGTAAACGGTTTAAAGTATTGTTTCATATGGAATATCAGTTTTGGTGATATTGGTCATTTCTAAAAATTTTATTTCTTCATATTTTATCGTTGATCACACATTAAAAAATGGATACAGATGGAACTGAAATGAGACAAATTACCGAAAAAATAAGAATATTATCACATTTGGAAAACTGAGGTAAATTATACAAGAAAACATACTTGTTCCTTTAATTTTTTTAGCAGTTTATATTATGATTACCAAGTGTGACACAGTTTGTCTCGTTATACTTGAAAGCAGTGACAATGGGTCATAGATTAAGAAATGTATTAAGCAATCTGTTTTATTCAGCTATCCCATTTCTCAAACAGAAAGTCTTAGCCATAAGAAAACAGGATGTTCAGTTTGAAATAAATATAGCACCAAATATCATACAAGGAAAATATTTTGTTTAGGTTGGAAGACAAACAAAAAGAAATAATGGAAGGAGATCTGAACAGGGTGCAGTAGATGTGCACGTAAATTTAAATTTAATGTGAGTACTTTTACTTAAACAGTTTAGCTGTAGTGTGTGCGATAAATTTAGTTATTTGTAAAGGCAATAGCGTATCACAGATTTGTTTACATAACTGTTGTTGAATCACATATTGCTTAGTTCAGTTGTTGTGAATTACAATTGGTGTATTATTACACTGTGTTAATAGAGTCTTTTAAGTTTTTCTTATTGTTTTAAATGGAGTACTGTTACATTATATTTTCTCATATTGTGTGTAACGTTCTAGGCTTCGGTTGGGCTAAAATACACATTCAAAATGTAGTTTGAATTAGTTATTTAGTTACATAGATATCTCTAGGCTGCATGATTGTTAGTATAATGATAAAGAACGTATGGTGGCAACTTCTAAAATTAAATTATCATAAATAATATTGTGATAACAGGGTAAGAAGAACAACTCATTTTGTCATTTGTACTCTAAAGTAACTGAATCAACTTGTATGGACTTCCATGAAAAAAAAAAATAGAGTCATTTATTTAAAGTTCTGAATACAACTGTGATCACAAAAAGCGTGAAGAAGATTTGTATATAACTTTGAATAATTTTAATAAACTATTTTGAAACAAGTGGATTGTGTGTTGTTTGTTTATTATTGAAATTTATTGCCAACAAGTTACAGACACCTACTGTAAAGAATCTGGTCCGTACATACAAAATCCTTGAAGTGATGAATCACCTAGGATTAAGCATGGTAAATGGTGGTAGAAGAAAGCATGTACACTGCAAATAGATATATGCACAGTTGTAGTGGTTGTGAAAAATTTGTAAAGGTCATAACCATGCCATATCACCATGTTGTCTGACTTTAATAAATGGATAGATAGGAGTGAGCGTTTCTGAGCATTGCAAATCGAATACACAAAACATAGTCATAGAAAACACCCAGATACTAGATAGGGAAACAGATATATAGAAACGCAAAATCAAAGAAGCCCTACTTATATAAGAACTCAAACCAAAATGAAACCAGTATGAATGAACACCTTTATACCTATATTCATTAATAACATAATATTATAAACCCCCTACAATCCCGTGCCCGTTAACACTCTCGTGCCAAAGGCATGAGCCAGGCAATTGTCATTTGCAACCTCTTTTCGTTAACCTGAAGATGATCTAGAAGGTCGAACCGTTGTTCTCTATTTTATTTTAATAAAAGTTTTAATACCCATACTAGTCGTCTTAAGATACCTTAATCTACCTTTGTTAACAGCCAACAGAGACACACGAAAGAAAAATTCCTGAATTTGAATGCATTTATTTAAAATAATGAGTTAACTACAAAACTGACTCGTTAATTTCATATTCACAATGTAAATGTTGTTTTTGTAAATTGTTGCTTTTTTACTGTTTGCTAATATACTGTTACGCATACGAAGTCATTCCACAAATTTTTAGGGACATAGTTCCACACTAGAAACTCTTTTTTTCAACATTTGTAACCAAACTCATACGTTTTCAAAAACAAAAGTCATATCATTGCAATTACACTATTCTTTGTTTTTTAACCATGTAATGTACCATAAAATAAAATAAAATAAAAATAGTTCATTACTAATATATCATATAAGCAAGCAATGTGATTGATTTGTAATATTTTCCTACTCTAATAACGGTTTAAATTTACATTCCCACATCCATAACTGTAGAAATGGTAACTAGATTATATTGTTGCTCAGTGACAAGAATGCCCTAACCGGATGACCTCAGTTTTCTCATGCGTAATAGTTATATTCAGTTGTAGATGCGGGCCCGGCATGGCCTAGCGCGTTAAGGCGTGCGCTTCGTAATCTGAGGGTCGCGGGTTCGCGCCAAATATGCTCGCCCTCCCAGCCGTGGGGGCGTTATAATGTTACGGTCAATCCCACTATTCGTTGGTAAAAGAGTAGCCCAAGAGTTGACGGTGGGTGGTGATGACTAGCTGCCTTCCCTCTAGTCTTACACTGCTAAATTAGGGACGGCTAGCACAGATAGCCCTCGAGTAGCTTTGTGCGAAATTCCAAAAACAAACAAAAAAGCTGTAGATGTCAGCATTTCACTAGTCTAAATCACACAGTTCTTTGCACTCATTTTCGCTTCAATAGTGACCTGTAGTAATTGAAACTCTCTGAGAGCTTATACAATTTTGAGAGATTTTTCTTTTCAACATAAAATGTAGAATAACTTTAAAATTGAACAAAAAGAATTATTTTATCACGTGAACTAGCTATTTAATGATTTCAAGCAGCAAAAATAACGGGAAAGAATAGTAATCCCAAGAGTCAAGAAATAAAGCAACATAAGAAAAGTATAATGCAAGTTACAAACAGTATTTCAAGTCTAACTTGATGGGTAATTTCGATATCTAATTACAGCAAACTGATTTATTGATCTATAGAAAAGCTCTTTTCTCACAATTACTATATGAAAGCTATAGTATTAAGGCACGTAAATGGTGTTTGTACCACTTTAGAAATTATCTAAACGTTACATAAATAAATAATTATATCTGCATTGCTAGTAGTATCTGTTAACAGACAATTCTTGAATGGTATTTGCAGTTATGTCCGAATGTCAGCAGCGAGTAGTTACCGGGCCCATTGTACACAACACTAATAGAAGGCGTCACACGCATATTGACCTCCGGTATTAAAGGGGAAATGATGATGGTATCAGAGACGATAACGCCATAGTTCCATGTATTTTCACCAGAAGATACACTACTAAGAAGGTGTTGTTAGGCCGCCATGAAAGGAAGGCATAACATCAGAGAAAATTACATTACTGGATAGTAATAAATATAATTTTGTGATCATTAGTTATGAATTTTGGTTGAGTATCATACTGTTATACATCAAGCTATTGTAAAGGATGACACAGCTTTTCCTTATTTTAACAATATTTTAGTAGTTCTGCAATTGTTGCCTAACATATTTTTAAAGGGTATCCACTTTATCCTTAACTTGCAGCAGGAGGTCGAAATGTATACGTTCTACTATCATGGTTTATTATTTTTAGTAACAATACACGTTTCCATCCGAAATAAATTTAGATATAGCTATGTAGGTGTGTGTGTATATATATATATATATGGACATATACTAACTCACAGATATTTAATAATGTTGATTACTTTCCCACACTTTTTTTTTTTGTTATCAAGAATATAGCGAGTCAGTCATGAAAGCCTAGTAAAACAGCAGATATATGCCTTCCTTTATTCGTAAAACAGATTTTTAGTTTTGATCTGTCATTCAGAACTGGTAGGTAATTCTAATGTTATTACAACTACTAATTAACCTTCTTGTCCAACTGATATGATTTGTTCCTCTTTGGAAATTTCTGCACATTACATTTATCTTTGCCAACATAGAGACTGTTATGTTCTGTATATGTTGAGTTAGATGTTTTTCTTGTCATACAATGCAAATGTGGAGGCGATTTGTTAGTAAATTCGTCTTGAAGGTTATGTATTTTGTTTGACGCATTTACAGGGTTTCCTGTATCTGTTTAAGTAATTGTGTGAAATATTTTAAATGTTCTCGTATTTATGAAAAAGATACTTCATTGAAATTTGTTCACATTTTTATACCTTATGGAAATATAGTCTCTTCAGAAAAAGACGTTCTAGTTGAATTTTCGGTACTGAGATACCTCACTTAGATTATTGATTTTGTTGTCAAAGAACCTTCTAGCCTTGCAAGGTTTTGACTCTGTTACAACTGTTATAGTTAGCATCAACCACGAAACTCTGACTGGTGTTTGGTATACGTTTGCAAATGGTTCTGCATGCCGATGGTTGATATATTCTAAGTATCTTTGTGTGAATTAGATCTTTTAATCTCCCTTTATTTTGTACTTTGACACTGAAATCAAAACTGTAAGGTTTTTCAGTAGATAAATGTAATTAAAACTATTGTGTCTTTTTTTTCTCAAGACCGTATATTTAGCCACTGATTTTCGACTTCAGATAAAAGTAACCATGTAATATTTTTATAGTAAATATTTTGTCTTAAAATCCAAGTTTTATGTTATTCACTGATCTGCATCATCATATGTACATTTGTAATAGGAGTGAGTTTTCAAATTTATTTATTTTATCACATGCTGATATCTCACGAATATTTGTTCCGTTTATGACATTTTCTGGTTTTATTAGCATGAAAGAGTAAGTGGTATAGAACCAACCGAAACAACTGAAAAATAACTACTTGAGAATAATCTAAAACTGGAAACCCAGTTCACCTGCCAAATTATATACCTGTTCACACTTGTCCAGTAGTGGCTGGATGATTGATACAAAATTACATTATTTCCTTAAAGTTCTGATTGTGATCCTACAGTTATCGGTGCTTTTAATGCGAGAGATTGAGGTATTTTTGTATTTTTTTATGTTATACACGAACTACTTGGCATGTTGACAATGTTTTGTGCGTTTCTCAGTGAGTTTTATAAGTTTCTGAAATAGTTTTCTGCTGTAATTGTGTGATTCGCTGCTTGGTTCATGCTGAATTTTGACATACAATAATGTGAGGAAGTAATCATGAGATAGAAGATCTTAAAATATAAATGACTTGGTACAAAACTTCCTAAAATGTCTGTTAGTATGTACTGATCTCTTGAGTAAGAAACTTTATAAACAAATTTTTCTCGCACGTTGAAATTTTATAACGGAAAATATTAATCAATTCTGATTAAAGCATGCTACCTAGCAAGATCCAAAATTTAAAAACTACAGGAAGAAATGTTGTGTAATTTTTAATGCTAAAGTATTGAAATTGTATAATCTTGTTTTGTAACTTCAAATATTAATCGATGGTGTAGCAGTTTATCAAATGCACTTCAAAAATGCTTTACAGTATTCTGTGATATAAAAATTTTGTTCAGTAAATTGTAATAAGAAACCTTATGTAATATTTAAAATTACAATTTATAGCATAAGTTGTTGTTTTGAATTAAGCACAAAGCTATACAATTGACTATCTGTGCTCTACTCACCATGGGTATCAAAACCCGGTTTTTAGCGTTGTAAGTCCGCAGACATACCGCAGAGCCACTGGGTTATAGCCTAAAACTACCGCATTTCAATTTTCAAAGAAATTATTGTGTAACCGTACATATTTTCATTTAGCTCGTAAACTATTGTTAAATGTTCTTAAATAAATATAAATAATATGCACGGTTTTCCTATAAATAAGCAATCAAGTCTATAAAAATAAAGAAATGAATAGTTATATGTTATAGTCTAATAATATTGTGTATTAGCTTGCTTGTATCATTATTTTACAATCTATTATCAAGTTGAGCGGCACTTTATACGACACGAGGGCTAAATAGCCAAGTCAGAGACTTTTAAGGCTCAGGTTTAAGCATCTCTAATTTAAAACTATTAACCAAAGAAAGGGTCCAAGAATTGTATACCTTTCCCATAAAAAGAAATCTTGTTTGGCACTTTTTAGATGTGAGTGTGTGGTAACTGACCTTCTCACCTTCATCATAAAATAGTTACTAACAACATTTTCACAAACAATCTAACACTGGCATAAATATTTTTTTCAGATAAACAAAGGTCTTTGTAACATAAATAGAAGATATGAGATAACATGCCCCTGCTCCACTTCCTTTCCTAATGAAGCCCCCCAGTGGCACGTCTGCGGACTTATACACGAAAAACCGGGTTTCAATACTCGTGGTGGGCAGAGCACAGACAGCCCATTGTGTAGCTTTGCGCTTAATTCAAAACACACATACACACCTTTCCTAATTAGCATTGTGTCTACAGGATACTTTTGATAAAATTGCTTCAAACTTCCATATATTCAGAATGGTGGTAGCTTTCGACATCCTTGAAAAAGCGCCTCTTAGCTTCTTTCCGGTGTTTCAGATCACTTTCTCATCCATCTTCTTGAAATGTCACATTGTAACAATGTTTTCTAAACCTTGGTATGAAAAGTATATAATATATAACATATTTTGTTTTATTATACTATTTCAAATTATGTGAATTAAATCATTGAGTTTGAAATTATTCGTGTGAAATATTTCCAGTTTAGGAAAGATAGACTCACGTGTGATATACTAAAGGCGATCCACTTGTATCACAAAGTTTCCAAGTTTTTCACTTGCATCCTTACGCGGTGAGAGTAATATCAGAGCTTCATCTGTAGCTGTAGGTTATAAGCTGATTGAAAAAATAAGATGCTGTGGAAAACTTAGCTGCATCGTATATAGAAGATGCTGTTTCATAAAAATATAATGAAAATGAAAAACATAATCGACAATAACACCCCTACTGTTGAAATGGCATTTTCGGTGACGAAGATTCGAATCCGCGACCCTCAAGTTGCAAGTCGAGCATCCTAACCACCAGGTCAGCCACTTGAAATAGTTAAATAATTTACACAGTTGAAAAAACGAGGGAACTGAGCTAGAATGAAGTTTGACCCATAGGAAAGCAAGATATTGTTATTGATATTTCCTCCACGTGAAACCAGTTCCTGCTAACTTATCGTGGGAAGAATATGGAGTTATAATATTAGGTTAAAAATTGGTTAACGACAACTGAAAAGATGAGCCTTTCTGGATAATAAAAACTTTGGTGTTGCCAGTTTGGGCTAATTCCAAGGTTTGTTTGGCTCTAACTGTACACATTTCCCAAAGTGATAACTGTGTTGACAATATCCAACACTGTCATAATCGACCAAGTGCAGACAAAATCATCCATCACCACCAAATAGAGATCACTATCAACTCCAAACACCTTAAGGTAACCATGTTAAACTTACTGCTAGGCCTAGTTGCAAGATTGGCAGAAACAAGACCAGTAATGAGACTACAGATAGGAAGCAGAGTTATGTCAGAAAAGTGAGTAATTATTCAAATAAAAGAACTTGCAGATAACCAAGGACAACATGTGGCATATAATGCATGGAGACTGCAAGTCAAACTTGACATATGGAGGATACATCATCTAACATGAGAAAGAGACTACTAGTTGTTTGAAAGGTAAATATTCTATTGAATTGCAATTCCCTTTTTGTAAATCTATTTAAATTACCTTAGTTGTAAAGTACGTACATATGTATATATACATGTCTAAAATGACAGTATAATTTTTAGTTTTTTACTGAACTTCTCATGAAATTTTATTTCCATAACTTTTGTTGTTATTGTTTTCTTTATTATTGTAGAGTGAGTAATATTTGTTTATTAACCCTAAGACTGCTACCTTATGTTTATACTGTTCACAACACTATGGTGAACATATTGTACCATATCAAGAAATGTTATGGTTTTTACCTGTTAGACAGTTTGTGCAAAGAAATGTGAATGAAGGTGCAAGGTTGGATCCCAATACTAACTACTGAGTTTCATTTTAATGTATGTCATGACCTAGCGTTAGCTTTCAACGTATTGATATATTTGTTAACCTGTGTATCTGCCGATATCAGTAAATAAAAATTTTTTACTTATGGTGGTCTTTTTCTTTTTTTACGATTAAGTCCTTCTTGAGCCTCACACTCTTTAAAATATTTAATAAAATGTTTTTTTTATTGTCGTGAGCTAATTGTTAGTTTAACCCTCTATCAAAGTACATGCTGCACGTCTAATGTATACAAATATTTCAAATTATTAGTGTGGCTTCACGATAGGCCACGTGCAGCCTCAAACATGATATAGCATATTCAACTCCTGCATTTCAAGCGTCAAATGGGATTATCAGGCTGGCTAAACTCCCCAAACCGTAGAAAATGTAGTCCTTTGAAGCTGTGCACATTCATAGAACCAAGGGTGTTCTTTCACAACAGCATTCCAGATTAAGTTCCCATCTTCACGCCTTGAGTACACAAAAATATTAGTCATTTACACGATTGTTGAACCAATTCAAACACAAGTTTTAGTCATTTTTTACCTACAGAGAACACTAAGTTATGAGGTAGTTTCAGCCCTCTACCAGCAAGTTTTTCTTCCATAGTAATAAACAAATATGAAAATTCCTTTACCCACATACGTATATTAGCGAACTTGATACGATTTGATTGCAATAATATTCAAATATTATTAAACAGCAATAGCATTTAAGATTTCAAAGAGATTTGAAAGTTTTATAGAAATTCTGACTGAACTAATTTCATTTCTCTTCCTTTATTTTCAACGCACAAAATAACATCATGTTTACTGTTATTAAACTTATAACACTTCAATCTTTCATCATTCTACAATTATAGTAGTGGCAGAAGATATTAATTTCACTTCTTGGACGATTATTAATTGTGCTTTTATCATGTTCAAAACACTTTCACACACAGATAAGTAGTTTAAAGTCATAAATAAAACTTATAGTAATACAAAGCTTAGAAATTACTTTATTGGCAGGAAAAATAATGAATTATTTATTTTAATGATACTCATTAAAGTCAAATCAATTATGAAATAGGTGACATGAGTTTGACTTTTAAAATCGAAACTAGGCAATGATTTTGTATTTTCGTTTCAGCTTAGCCATAAAGAAAGACAAACAAATGAGTTTACTTTTACCACAAAAACATGCGTAATAATTATATATAACAAGAAAAGGTATAAATATTTATGTAACGAGTTACTGGAGTGTATTTGGAATGTCCAAAGTAATTGGTAAATATAATATCGTAAAACGAACGAGCAGAAAAGTCATATTGCTAGTTTTTGCAGTAAATATTGTGATAGGACTCAAAACCAATAAGCATCAAGTCGTGTAAGATCTTAAGAAGTGACTGGGCGTTATATTTGTGTTATTTTGATGTAAAGTCATGTTTTTGTTTTATTTTTAGCTATTACAAGCTTTTAAACAATCACATATCTGTGTGTTATTATTGTAAATGATTTTGTTTTTTAGTTAATTCAACAATTGGATTTGGTACTTGATATATATTGGTCTTCAGTTGCTGAATGCCAAACGTTTTTACCTTTCTTTGGACTATCTTTAATACTTTAGAGATAAAAAATACTTCTCTTGTTACATTATACCTTCAGAGATAAGAGATACTTCTCTTGTTACATTATACCTTCAGGGATAAGAGATACTTGTTACATTATACCTTCAGAGATAAAAAATACTTCTCTTGTTACATTATACCTTCAGAGATAAGAGATACTTCTCTTGTTACATTATACCTTCAGAGATAAGAGATACTTCTCTTGTTACATTATACCTTCAGGGATAAGATATACTTCTCTTGTTACATTGTACCTTTAGAGATAAGAGATACTTCTCTTGTTACATTATACCTTCAGAGATAAGAGATACTTCTCTTGTTACATTATACCTTTAGGGATAAGAGATACTTCTCTTGTTACATTATACCTTTAGAGATAAGAAATACTTCTCTTGTTACATTATACCAAGGTAGACTAAGAGTATGTCGTTACTCAATAAACTTGATGTTTTTGTAAAACATTGTTTTAAAATGCACTGAAATCTGTCACTTGCTTCTGCTTTGTATATTTTTACACCTGTGGCTCCTTCCAGCTTTATCCTGTGCAAACAGTTATTGGTCAATGTGATTTTAAGTTGATATGGTGTATTAATGTGATTCTACATTAATTATAGCAAGAACCTTGTTTATCTGGAACATTAAATATAGGAAGGTGCTTTACCCTCTCCTTATGACTTAATCAAAATAGTATAATTCTTTTCTATAATACTATGTAACACAAATTTTCTTCCTGGATAGTATGTGTTATTTCTTAATTGATTATGTTGTAAAAGTGCAGAAAATGGCCATTATTCCCTTCAAACTTTGCTTTTGTGACCTGGATAATGAATAAGACAACGTATGAATCAAGAGTTACATGTATTTATACTAAAGCTATTCAAAAATGAAGAATGAATGTGTAGAAGTGAGTTGTTTTTCGAGGTTTGCGACTGTAATGTAAATCACTTTCACATATCAGCCCTCAAATGTAGTCTCCCATCATGTTTTTGTAATACGCTCCTTGGTAACGGCGTTCAAAGTCCAGTATATCTTGGTGGAAGCGCTCGTCTTGCTTCTCTGAGTATGCTCCCGTGTTCTCCTTGAATTTATCAAGATGAGCATTGAGGATATGGACTTTCAGAGACATCCTGCAGCCCATTTTGCTGTAGTTCTTCACCAGAGCTTCAACCAGTTCTACATAATTTTCGACTTTGTGATTGCCTAAGAAGCTCCGAACCACTGCGACAAAACTGCCCCAAGCTTTTTTTTCCTTCCTTCTGAGTTTCTTGAGGAATTCTGTGCACTCCAGGATCTTCTTTATTTGTAATCCAACGAAGACACCAGTTTTGACCTTTGCCTCAAACAGCTTAGGGAAGAAGTTTCAAAAGTACTTGAAGGCTGCAGACTCCTTATCAAAAGCTGTGACAAATTGTTTCATAAGACCCAATTTTATGTTCAGTGATGAGAACAACACCTTCTGGAGGTTCACTCTCGACATTGTGCCTCTCAACAGAGAACTCGGTTCGCAGTGAACAGTGCTTCCTGTTGTAGTGCGCTGCGGTGCCCCTGTTGTCCCAAAGGCAAAGATAACAGGGAAACTTGGTAAAGCCTCCTTAGAGACCCATCAGGAATGCCACTATTTTGAAGTCTCTGATAACCTCCCAGCCATACTTCAAGGCTTCTAGCAAAGTCTCGCACCGAATGAGCCAGGGGAAGAGACGGATACTTATTCCCGTTATGGAGCAGCACAGCTTTGAGGCTTTCTGAATGAGCTATCAATGAAGAGGTACCACTCGTTTGGGTTACTGACAATTCCAATTGCCTCACACAAACCGGATACCTTGTGGAAGAAGAAGAGCCCATCTTGACGAGTGAAGTTCTTCAACATTCTAGAAAATTCTTATAAGTTCGAGAAAATTCTCTATCAGCTACTCAGCACTGAATCTACCTGGAATGTTCTAGGAAATGGGTAAATTTGAAAATTTCATCACCCAGATCACAATAGCAAAGTTTGAAGAGATAAATAGGTCTTTTTAAATTTAATTTAAGCATAAGCAATGGGGAAGTAACACTTTCTGCCTAGGAACAAGAAAAAGTAAAAATTTTGTTACATAGTGTATTATCTATTATTCCACACAGCTTATTTGGTGGTTCAGGTCTCCTATTTCTTTGGTATCTTTTCTTTCTTCTTTAATATGTAATATGAGTATTTGAGTTATATTAATAAATTTCAAATATATTTATATATTTATACGTATACTTTCACTTTCTATGCTTAGAATCCAAATTTTCATAAATATTATAGTCTTTCTCGTTATTCTAGTAGTTTTGAAGTAAAGTTTGTCTGCATTCTGCTTGATCTTTTATTACGTGACACAGAATCTTTCTTTTTTCTAACACTTTCTGTTGCGTTTGGATGGTCCAGTACTTGATGTTGTTGAGCATTTGGACAAACGCCAACTTTGTGACTGGTCAAGCTGAAAAGACTGAAATTTTAATGAAAGGGTATATTCGGTTTGTCTCTTTGTTTATTTTAAATTTCGTCCAAAGCTACACAAGGGCTATCTGCGCTAGTTTTCCCTAAATTAGCAGTGTAAGACTGGAGGGAAGACAGCTAGTCATCACTACCCACCGCCAACGGGATTGATCATCATATAATAACGTCCCCACAGCTGAAAGAGCGTGCATGTTTGGTGTGACGGGGAAGTGCAAGTCAGTAAGCTAGTAAAAGTAAAGTTATACAACACTGCTAGACATATTTGAAAGATTCCAACATCTTTTAAGTTTCATGATCTAATCGAAGCTCTACAATTAGTGGTATCACAAGGTATTATATTATTTCTGAATTAGATACCCATGAAAAGAAAAGATTCCCTACTTCTTGTTATATGGCTGTTTCAACTCAATATATGTTTATAGACTTTCTGAAATTGAGGTATGGAGTTTTTCTTTAATTATAAATTGGTCAAAAAAGTTGAAAAAAACTACCCATATACCGTCGTGCAACAAAAACAAAAATGTTTATTTTTGGCTATCTACAAGGCAATAGCAGGAATTTTGACGATAAACTTTGATCACTGCAGTTCTAAAAAGCTGACTATGTTGCGCTAGCAAACATGTTACTCACCTGAGAGACAAGAGCTTGCGAGTTTCTAAAGGTCTAATGACCAATTTAATTTACATAAAATTGGATTTGGCTTCATGTGAGTCTATACAAATATGTAGTTCGATTTCTGGTGGACACACAAGCTGCTACGTCTCTTATCAGTTTCATGGCATAACAGGCATTCCAAGAAGAAGCACTACTCTGACCACATAATGTAGATTTTATTGTTTAAATTGTCTTGAGGTAAATGTAAAGAATGAAATTACTTGTTACCAACGTGAACTTCAGTCATTAGCTAGTATTAAGCATGCACACACCTACAATCTTACTTTTCATGCTCAACTAAATTATGTTGCTGATTACATAAGAGGAAATCTTTACAAGTTCTTGGATTCACATCGAAATATTTCACATCTTGATTAATATGAAACTAACTTCTCGTGCGGTTTTCAGATTTTCATTGCTTAGTTTGAAATTCTTACGAGTTTCACCATTTTTATAGACTTATTTATCTTTACTCGGCTGAAACGACAATATTTAAAAACATTTCACCTTGCTCCCCAGTGGCTCAGCGGTAAGCCTAAAGGCTTATAGCAGGGGTTCCCAACTGGTGGGTCGCGACCCCTCGGGGTCGCGAGGCCTTGGCAGGGGAGTCGCGTAGCCTTGTTAGAAGTAGCTTGGGATAACATTAATTTTATTTCATCAATTACATTTTCATGCTCTTACATTTTTTTTTTTGTTTCGGTGCAAAGCAAAACGTGTGCTACGTTAGTTCAATGTCATTAGGTGATATTATGGGTGTATGTATGCGTGCCTGTGAGTGAATGTGTATGTGTCTGCAACTGTATGTATGTGTGTACTAGTGAGTAGCGAGTGAGTGCACGCGCATGTACGTATGCTTGTGTGTCTGTGTAGCTGTGATTAAGTGTGTGTGTGCTCGCTGTCGACACGTGATTCACATGTCCGTTGCTGATTGGTGGATGACGAATCGCGCGACTGGCCACGCCCTTCCTCCCAATACTTACCCCATCATTACTCTACCTGCACCCCACAAGTAGTCAGTGTAAGATCTACAGTTGCCAAAGCGTTCATTATTCAACATTTTTATTTTATTTTAACAAGTAAGCAATAGAGGTGAGTTGTGTCCATTGCTAAACGGCGCAGATACTCAGAATGCTACCTCAACATTGGCTTCACCACTGTGCTCGCCAACGACGGCATCGAGAAACCACAGTGTGTGTCATGCTGTCCTGAGTGCAGAGTCAATGAAACCATCAAAACTCAAGCGTCATCTCGAGACGAAACATCCAGAACACGCAAAGAAGGGTTTGGATTTCTTCAGACGGCATGAACGGTGTCTTAAAAGCCAAAGAATCGATAGAAGTGGGTCGTTTCAGCAGCAGAGTGCAGCCGTAGTGGAAGCTTCATATGAGATTGCATTCGAAATTGCTAAACAAAAAAAGCCTCAAACGATTGGAGAAACACTTCTTAAACCCTGCATGATGAAAGCAGTAAATCTTATTCTTGGAGAAGCCAGTGCAAAGAAGATGCAGCAAGTATCCCTGTCAAATAATACTATACAGAGGCTCATTTCTAAAATGTCTATGGATGTGAAGGAACAGGTTTTGACTGAAATCAAGGGTTCCCCTTGTTTCTCCTTTCAACTCGACGAATCAACAGATGTAAGTTCATGTTCTCAGTTGCTTGTCTTCGTGAGATACATTAATTCAGTGACATCAAAGACGAATTTTATTCTGCAGTGCACTTGAAACCACAACAAAGCTGATGATGTCATGGAAAAGTTTCAACTTTTTTCGAGACGAAGATCTTCAATGGGAAAACGTGTGTGGGGTTTGTACGGATGGGGCACCGGCTATGCTGGGATCGAAATCAGGATTCCAGTCGAGAGTGAAGAAGCTAGCACCTCAAGCAAAGGGCATCCACTGCATGATTCACCGATATGCTCTCGCCAGTAAGACTCTCCCTGCCTCAACAGGAAGTGCTTGAATCTGTAATCAAAATTGTAAATTATGTGAAGACTCAAGCACTCAACACTCGCCTATTCAAAGAACTATGCAAAGACATGAATGCTGACCACGAAGTCCCTTCTTCTACACAGCAATACGTTGGTTGTCGGAAGGAAACGGTATTAATCGTGTCTTTGAAATGAAAAATGAAATAAAGCTATTCCTGGAGACTCAAGAAAGGAAAGATCTTGTAGCTCACTTCGAAGATGAAGCATGGAATAAAAGGTTGCGTACCTAGCCGATACTTTTGACCAGCTGAACAAGCTCAATTTGAAGCTTCAAGGAAGGGAAACACATGTTCTCCCTTTTCAAGATAGTATTGGCCTTTGTTTCTAAACTGCAGAACTGGCGTCGGAAAACCAATCTTGGAAACATCGCTATGTTTGAAAAACTTTGTGGAGTGACGGATGAGTCTCAGATCCAACTGGATCAGTTCCTCAAGGATGAGATTACCGAACATCTTTAGTCTCTAGAAAAGGAAGTCGAGCGTTACTTCCCTGAGCTATCACAGGAACAGGAGACCCTGGTAAGGAACCCATTTTGTACTGAACTTGATGTATCCAGCATCCCAGATGATATCCAAGATGAATTTCTGGATCTAAGGAACGACTCTTTAGCTCGTGATCTCTTCAAGTTGAAATCCGTGACTCAGTTCTGGTGCGCTATGTATCAGTCATACTCCAAAGTCCGCATGATAGCTTTATGTGTCCTTGTTCCATTTGCTTCTACCTACTTGTGTGAGGCAGGATTTTTCACTCTTGTCAATATAAAAACAAAGAATAGGAACAGATTGGATGTTGGAGATGACATGAGACTGGCTCTAACAAACGCTCGGCCACGAATTTCAAAGCTTGCTGCTGAAATGCAACATCAGGCATCTCACTAGCTGGGTTGGATAGCTGTTCAAACCTATGTTAATATTATTTTAAGAAATATATGTTCTTTTTGTGAATTCAGGTTGGACCAATGTGATTTAATTTAATAATAATTACAGAATTTTTAAATATTTTTTTAGATGTTTCTTTCCCTCTCCTTCACAGAAAATAAAACACCATGTTTCAATACCCGTGATAGGCAGAGCAGAGATGGCCCATTGTTTAGTTTTGTAATTGACCTCAAATAAATAAAACAGCTCAACTACGTGAAGTTCATCATAAGTAATATTGTAACTGTCAATACAGAACCCCATTTGTTTGTTTTTTGAAGACTCTAGAATATCATAGTGTTTTGGTTAAAATGTTTGTGTTCTTTTCTATATTTATGTTATTGTCTACATGCGTTGAGTAGTTATTGAGTAGATGACCGAGTAGTAGCAGAGAGGGTATAATTGTACATACATATACAAGTTGTTATTCTGATTTATTTCGAGCATTTGTTTGTCAAAACACATATACACACTTGTTTTGTATAAATGGGTGTGCTTTTAGTATGATATGTTTCGAAACAGATCAACGCTTCATCAGACAGTTTCTCTGTATTTGGTGTAGAATAATGCTTCATCATGTATCAGAAGTGATAACGCGTCAAATTGTTCGATTGTTTACAAATGATATGAAGTAAATCGACATTGCCAGAACAGTAGAGTACCCCAAGTGTATTGTATTCAGAATCTTGAAACACCATCGGACTATAAGAAACGTTGTTCCAGGAAAGTCTAATAATAGATGCTCAAAAACTATTGCCCAGGATGACCATACTTTCATTAGGTTAACACGCCACTGTTGAAAGACGTCTTACAGCACCTTCAATAGGAATAGCAAGAACACATTTATTTCTGGGTATACAAAAGAATGGTGCCAAGGAGGCTGATCAAACTAGGTTATTTTGCAAGGAGAGTTATATGCAAACCAATATTAACCATAATTTACTGCCGTAACTGAGGTTACTTGAGAAATACGTCATGCCAACGTGTAGATAGAACAATGGTGACATGTCATACTTTTAGAAGAGTCCTTTTCCCGCCTTGTTAAAACTGATGGCAGAATTCATTTTTGTTGTTTGCCTGGAGAATAAATGAGGGAAGATCGTCTTTTCCAGAGAGAACACACAGGTGGAGGTGCAGTACATGTTTGAGCAGCTGTTTATCATAGTAAAAAAAATACTCATTGTATTGTCCATGATAGGACAAGGTTTGTCGATAAGATTGTGACCCAGGATAACATTGCATATCGTACAGGATTATCTCGATCTGGAGGACGTTACAAGATTGCCATAGCCAGCAAAGTTACCATAATATAATTCTATTGAGAACTGTTAGGCAAGATTGAGCCGGAAAATTGTTAACCACGATCTTAAATTACCTGTTTAATTGAGTAACAGCGCCTTTTAGTGACAAATTGGAACGAAAACGCGGTGTATTGTGTATTACATCAATAATCTCATAGATATATTAGGGTATGAGAAGACCAACCAATTACTAACTGTTTAATGTGAACTGATATAAGGCTATATACGCTATTTATAATAATTTATGTTATATTTTGTCGTTATACATGTTTTGGTAACATTTTGTTGTGATACGTGAACTGCTGAATTACACATTTTCTACAGGGTCCAATGAAAATTTTCGCTTTTCCAATGAATTGTTCACGATGTCCATAAAACATGTCTCATTATACCAATTACACATGTAGATGTTTAATAATACATGTATTTCTCAGTTTGATATTATTAAGTATATTTGAGTTCCATCTTAATAATAACGATCTTATTTGATACCAAATATGTAAACATTTCCGTCAAAACTGTTTTGGACTTAAATATTTAACTAACAAAAATTGTTTATATTTTCATTGAATTTTAATTTGTTACTAACTTTAAAGTGGTAGACTGGAGGGGATAATAGTTAGTCAACTCTTGATCTAATCTCTACCAACGAAGTGTGAGACTGATTATCACATTATAACACCCCACAACTGAAAGGGCGAAAACATGTTCAGTAACGGGTTTTGATCCTGTGACCTACAGCTTACAGATAAAGTGCTCTAACAGAAAAATATACTAAAATACCTAGGTAACAAAATCCTATGGTACACGTACAATAAATTACACTTGGAAGTTACTCCTATTGTTCTTTTCATTCTTTAGCAAATTTGTGGACGTGGGAAGACAATACACGCTTGACATGAACATTGCTCTTTAAAAAGAGATTCTGGATTTTGCATAAAGAGACCAAAAAGACATGGGCAAAAATTCGTTAAAGAATGGAGAGGGAAAATTTCAAAATAACTTTTACAAATCCTTGTTATAAAAAATGGTCTATCTAGGATTTGAATTTTTAAATTAAAATATTCATATCCGAGATAGAAAATATAATTGTTTACTAGAGTCAACTTTTGAGTTCTCCAATGATAGATAATGTTCACAAAGATTGATTAACACTCCTACGAAAAGTGGGGCCTAATAGGCCCCAGAGCAACTTGAAAGGTTATTAATATTAGGCTAATAATTTTGTATTTAACTGAAATTGCCATTTAAATCCATTAATGAATGGATTAACGAGATTCCCACTGTCCCTATCTACTATCTAGCGAAACCACAGCCAGGGGAACGGGCTTGGAGAAATCAGGACTAGAAACGTCTTTTCGTAGGAGTGTTAAACAAGCGTTTTGATGTAACATTCATGTTGAAAGAAGCAGTAATTACAAGAAAATTTCTGAAATTTCAGCTAGACTGGTGAAATAGTCCGTAAAAGCATATATAACAGAAATTTCTACCATAGTTTCTAAGCTTTCGTGGTTTAATCTATTCGATCAATCATGCATAATTCTTCTTTATGTTTTACATATATCTGAAATATAAATCATTCCGAAAATGATATGTCCGGCACGGCTAGGTGGGTAAGGCACTCGACTCGTAATTCAAGGATCGCGGGCTCGAATCCACGTCACACCAAACATGCTCGTATACTCAGCCGTGGAAACATTATAACGTGACGGTCAATCTTACTATTCTTTGGTAAAAGAGTAACCCAAAAGTTGGCGGTGGATAGTGACGACTAGCTGCCTTCTCTCCAGTCTTACACTGCTAAATTAGGAAAGGCTAGCGCAGATAGCCCTTGTGTAGCTTTGCGCGAAATTCAAAACAAAACAAACCGAAAATGATACTAAACATTTCTTTGTTTTTGAACGTTTATTTGTTTTAATGCAAATCTAGACAATATGTTATTTACGCTCTATTCATAGTGGTAATTGAACCTCGGATTTTAGCGTTGTACGTCCGAAAAATTACCAGTAACCTACAGTGAAACTTTTTTGGAAAAGAGGATTTTCATATTGTATAAAGTCTATGTTGGGAACATAGTGTTTAATTTAAAGAGGACTAGAAATATAGTTATTTAAGTTGAGTCAATTTATTTCTTTTATTACTTGAATAGAGTTTGCTTTTACATTTCATTTCTCATATGTTGTTGTTAAATTATATATATTTATTCATTATTAATTGTGTTTATTCATGTTCCTTCTGAATATTTGTTGCTCTTTAGTCCTCTTTAGATCATACGTTAATTTCCTATCTTGCTTTTCTTTTCAATTTTCGACTAGTCATGCCTACTGTTTTTTTCCCTCAATCCTGATCAGTAGTACCCTTCAGTTTTGTTGATTTTATTGAATTAGCATAAAGCTACACAATTGGCTATCTGTGCTCTGCACACCACGGGTATCGAAATCCGGTTTACAGCGTTGTAAATCCGCAGACATACCACTGAGCCACTAGGGGGCAGGACCCTTCAGGTCATACCTTATTTTCAAGAATACTTTTTCTCATTTCCTTGTATTTAATACTTCTTCGTATCATTCCCGACCAGTAGTATCTCGTAAGTCATACTTCATTTTCATGTATATTGCTTTTTCTCATAGGTTTTTACCAGTTGTCTTACAAAGACAAGCTCGTAACTTGTTTGTGTAACGATGGATAAAGTTCAAAATATTCTTCATCTTGTTCTATTATGAGTCATGTTAAGGAAAAAAAAATGAATATTATTATAAACTAATTTGTCAAAAGCTAATTACAGTCAGAAGTCTGTAATCTATAGAGCAACAAATGATTTACAGACAATAGAATGAATTACATGTAGTATGACAATGAATTAATGGCCGGTCAATAATGATGTAAAGAATCATTATTCCAAGAAGGAATATTGATCAACTAACAGATTCAAGAGGTTATGCGATTCTTCATACATCCAAGCATATACTTAGTGTTTTTAATCACTTATGTATGATATATGTATAATGTGGACATAAATTATGCATTAGTGAAGTTGACTAATTCGGTTTAATCTCGGTTTAATTCTACTTCACTGTTCAGTTAACTTTACTTGAAGGCTGTATTCGTTATTTTACCTTTTAGTAAGTAATATCATGATATTTACACAACCATAAAAATATCTATTAAGCCCTCCCAATAGGACAAAACTTATTCAGTTTCAGTTCAAACTCTTTCTTTAACTTGCTTGTTTGTTCTCAGCACAAAGATTCACAGTAGACCATCGAAACCCATATTTGAGGACTGTAAGTCCTTGAATTTACTAATGATTTATTATGGTGCAGTATAAGCTTGATTTTACTAGTGCTTCATTAAGATTTTAATTATTTCACATTACATCAATATCTTGACACTTAACTAAAATGTATCGAAATTACTCAAACAATGTTTGAAATAAACACATTAATAAGAGTAACACATTGTTATGTGAATATAATATGTCATTCAGGACACTTGACATTCATTTTAACAACTTTCGCATAATTTCTCAGATTAACCGATTAACTAGTAGGTAGTATCAGTAATTAGGGTGTATGTGTTGATTGGCTGCCTCAAGTGACAGGAGGAATCATAGAGCCAGGAAAGAGCAGCAGAGGAATGATAGAAACAATAATAACACCAGAGAACGTATTGTTATGGATGCGCTGCTTGGAGTCATGATTTCAGGAAGTGACACCAAACAACATGTTGCTTGTTTATTGGATGTTCCTGTGATGTCTCAACTTCTGTTTACTTCACCGCTTATATTTTAATGTTTATCACACTTACTGTTTCTTGTTTTTATAAGTAAAACTGCAAAACAATTGTATTTCTTTAGTATCGACTATAGTTTTAGTATAAGTCATAAACATTGTAACTTTCACTTCCTATTTAATTATATCTCCTATAAAGTTGAAACTAAAACTACCATTTGAATGAGACAGTTTATAGCTTATTGTATTTACAGTTAATAATTAATTTGTATGTATTATAAAAGTTTTCAATGCTTTACAAGTAAAACCATTAAATTGAAAAGTCAACTATTATGAGAAGCTAATAATTTGTATAATATATGTCATGCAAAATTGTTCATCACAAATGCTATCTTGATTTACTCTTTATTGTTTGTTTGTTTTTTGAATTTCGCGCAAAGCTATACGAGGGCTGTCTGGGCTAGCCGTCCCTAAGTTAGCAGTGTAAGACTAGAGGGAAGGTAGCTAGTCATCACCACCCACCGCCACCTCTTGGGCTACTCTTTTACCAACGAATAGTGGGATTGACCGTCACATTATAACGCCCTCACGGCTGAAAGGGCGAGCATGTTTGGCGCGACGGGGATGCGAACCCGCGACCCTCAGATTACGAGTCGAACGCCTTAACTCACGTGGCCATGTCGGGCCTTTACTCTTTATTTGAACAAGACAAACAACATATAATAACCAATAATTTGCATCACGTACTTTCACAATTACCATGCTTTATATGTAAAACACTTACTGCTAATTTACTAGTCCTATACTTTTGTTTCTCTAATTGACATGTCTTGCAGTTATTTAACCATAAAATTTTTATCGTATTTTTAAATAAAACCATTATTTGAATAAGACAATTACATTATTTTTCCATAGACGTTTGTGTTTTCATGAATTAAATAACTATTTAGTAAACATTTAATGTACTGCAGTATATTATCATAGTTTTCGCTTCCATATTAAATTTGCATGACCTATTTTAATTTTTTTTACGTTTTATATGCAAAACATTTATTGACAATTAATTTGTTGTATAGTTTAATGTTTATAATCAATATACTGTTTAACATATTTCTGCAGCCATTGGCCCTGAAAACAATGATTACTGAAATACCTAAATTATTTTAATGTTTAGCTTTATTAATTAATCGGTATAAATGTTCCACTAAAGTTTAGTTTTAAGGATATACATAAACAGCTGGCCCGGCATGGTCAGGTGGTAAGGCACTCGACTCGTATTCCGAGGGTCGCGGAATATCCACGACACACCAAACATGTTTGCCCATTCAGCCATGGGGCCCTTATAATGTCACGGCCACTTCCACCATTCATTGGTTAAAGAGTAGCCCAAGAAGTGGCGGTGGGTGGTGATGACTAGCTACCTTCCCTCTAGTCTTATACCGCTAAATTAAGGATGGCTAGAGTAGATAGCCCTGAGCAGCTTCGCGCGAAATTCAAACCAATCATACATTGTTTTGCTTAACCATTGTTATTGTGAAAATTAAAACTGTTATTCCTACCTTTTTTGTGACAATGTTCATAAATATTTGTCTAGAACTTATTTCTTGTTGGTTGGGGACTTTATGCATAATGCTGACTTATTTGTACTCTAACTCTTTCTAATAAGCATTATTAAAAAAGAGGCTAAAAGCTTGATAACCTCTGATTTTAGGAATGAGGTAAATAGCCGAAAAGAACTATATACCGCTCTATTCCAGTAAGTGATAGTCTTACTGTTTTTTCTATAGAACTTTTCACTTCAATAAATAGTTATAAATTAATGAATATTTAGTCTTATTCATGAAAACTTATGGAGTTAAAAACCATAACACATGTTTTCTTGGTCTATGCAGAAACAAAAGTTGTGAAAGTCAATTGAAATACTCATTATGTTTACATAATACATAACATTGAAACTGTTTTAATTTAAAGCCACAGTAGTATATTATAATTTTATTTTACTAATAGTACATTTTGTAATTTGAGCTTTTATTAGTTTAAATATCTGTTGACATATGAGAAATTCTCTTTCCATATTTGTATAAGTTTTCAAAACTTCACTTTATGTACACTCATCAATTATAATACAAAAGATGATTGACTAGTTCACAAAGCATCATATACGTTTGTTACTTAAACAAAATAATATAATTTATAACTGAAAAAAGCTTGTTCACAATTCCTATATTCAGCATAGTTGAATAGCAAGTAAATACGATATCAACTTTTGTACATAGAGTTGATAATCATAGTGTATTCAACTGCAGAAGAATGAATAAAAGTTTGTAAATAGTTGATGTTATCAATAAAACGTTCATTGACGAAATATCTGTTTTCTTCTTTCTTCTGTTTCTCACATTAAGAGGTGTTGACCCTATAGCATAAAGGAGAACTACAAGAAACTATGTTACCGATTATCAAAGATATTCTCTGTGCTTTATGAACCCTAGACCATGTATGCGGACGATTTCGGAATGAGACTATGGATCCCTGAAATTGTTCCATTTTGCCAACAAAAATAGATGGTGCAGGTATGTATTAGTAAAGTGATCGATATAAGAAATGGCTGTATGTCTGGATAGACCATCTACAAGAAAATAGGTTTCTTTGTTTGGAATTTCGCGCAAAGCTACACGAGAGCTATCTGCTCTAGCCGTCCCTAAGTTAGCAGTGTAAGACTAGAAAAGAAGGCAGGTTGTCATCACCACTAACCGCCAATTCTTGGGATTCTCTTTTTACCAACGAATAGTGAGATTAACCGTCACATTATAACACCTCCACGGGTTAAAGGGCGAGGGCAAGCATGTTTGGTTTAACGAAGATTCGAACCCATGACCCTCGGATTACGAGTCAATTGCCTTAACCAGCTGGCCATGCCGGGCTCAAGACAATAGAGGTCTCATTATAGTTTTTAATAAGATATCTTGCAAGTTTACTGTAAATGTTTAGCCATAAGCCTAAACAGTTAATCTAAGATCATACTCTGTATTTAATGCTAGTTTTATTAATAAATACTAAAAACCTGTCAGCTCATGAGTCCAAGTGAATAGAAAGCATATGAAAACGTATGCTAAATGAAATGCCCTAACTTGAATGAAAGTTAACTTAATATTGGAAACCCAGTATTTTTTAATTATATAACTTACAATTTGTGTTATTCCTAAATATCAGAGATTATCGAACTGTCAGTTTGTCAACAGATCTTAGTATTTATTGGGTTACCCCTATGTTTAAAGGATGCTGCCTTACTGGGGGTCGCCAGGGAACGGAAAACGGGGAGAAGATGACATAATAGAACCAAAAATTATAATATCATGGACATCACAGACAATTACGTCATAATTCATTAAAGTGTCATAAGAAGGTACATTGCTATGACAAGCAGAGAACACAGTGAGTATTGCTAAGTGTGACGTCATAATTCCATGAAGTGGAATCAGAGGACGTGCTACTAGAAACCACAACAGACAGATGATGTCATGATAACAGAAGATGTCCACAAAGTGTGCTGCTGGACCGTCATCATAGAGTGCCTCTACATGTCACAGCATATTATCAATGTCTGGATGTAATTATGTTACAATCAAACTATTATTTTAACATAAGATTGCACACAAGTCTCAACTTACGATTTTGTTTTCACTTATATATTTATTTGAATTACATGTGTTTTGCAAAGACAGATAGTATCGTACAAGATTGCATACAGACTTCAACTTATAATTTATAATTTTTATTTATATATTATATATATTTTACAAAAGCTGATAGTGTTTCTATAGGCTATATATAGTTTTAGTTTCTATTTTTAATAATATTTTTACAATTATAGTCCTGGAAAAGGCACTTATTTAAATACCTTGCAATAATTTAACATAAAAGTTTGCACTTGTACTAATTTGTCATTGTGCTATCCAATAACTATGATTTTTATTGTTCTTAAGAGAAACAGTTATTTCAACAATACAAGTATTATAACTTTTTCTTTTCAATTTATACGCGTTGTCCATTAATTGAATGAGAAACTTATAACAGCTAATAATTTCTTTACATACTTTTGTCGTTTTGAAAAAGACGCGTATTTAAGTATATATATATATAATTTAACATACAAAGTTACTGTTTCATTTCATAAGTACATATTTACATATAATGCATGTTTCAAGAGTTATAATGTCCGGCATAAGTAGTAGTATTATGTTAGTCCTCTATGTCCGTTATTTTATTCATGCATCATTTTCCTACAGCTAAATATCCAGGTATTTTACTATTATCAAACTTAAAATAGCAACACTTACCATTCACTTGAAGTTCTATAGAATTAAAGCTCATAAAACTTTGTAGTTTGTCTCTTTCTTCAACAGAAATTGCGATAATTCTCTGTCACATGTTAAGATCACAAACCGTCACATGGACACACGAATATTGTGGGCTAACTGTCCAGATTGTACATTTTCTGATATTTTTATTTATATAGTTGACATTTATTCTTTCTGAAAAGGATGCTTATTTTCATGTTTAGTTTTATAATTCTCTAGAGTTTAAAAGATGTATATAAATAACAATTAGTGCTGTTACCTTTTTGTCTAAAGCTTGTTTTTTACTACATACATATAGTCTATACATATGTTTGGTCTCTTTCAGTCTTTCCTTAACATAAATCACATGCTTGATATTCAAGAACACCGATCGGCTCAATACACTTTGGTTTAAGAAAATATACAGGACAGGACATCAAGTTTGGACAGCTTTTGATCATTTTTACCCCGCTAAAACAGATAATACTTTTATATGAATGTAATGTAGAACACTCTACCTGACTCAAGGCTTTACTAAAACAGATAATACTTTCATATGAATGTAATGTAGAACACTCTACCTGACTCAAGGCTTTACTAAAACAGATAATACTTTCATATGAATGTAATGTAGAACACTCTACCTGACTCAAGGCTTTACTAAAACAGATAATACTTTTATATGAATGTAATGTAGAACACTCTACCTGACTCAAGGCTTTACTAAAACAGATAATACTTTTATATGAATGTAATGTAGAACACTCTACCTGATTCAAGACTTTACTAAAACAAGATTATCAATACGGCAGAAAAATTTATGGAAACAAATATTGAACAAGACAGTTATAATGCATTGCCATATTTGTATATCTATATAATACTTACTATTAGAAATAAATGGTTCAAACTCTATATAAAATTACTGTTCACCATAATTTAACTAGAGCTTTTGCATGCAACTGAATTTAAAAGTCAGTGTAATACACAGTTCTTTCACTTTACCTAGTCATAAAAAACACTAATTCTGTATTCAAGATATTTGATGGGATATTACACTTAGCATACAATTTCTGTGTACTTTCTATTCAATTAGATTCCATAAACTGATTATTCACGTTATTAAAAAAAATGTTAACTCTCATCTTGAAACATTTTAGTTTATGAAATACCAAATACCTGATTAGCTTTCATGCAATTTTTTCATTATGTTCATAATACTGTTTTAGAATTTATATTTTTTATTTATGTAACAATACGTGAAAACAAACTAAACTAATATGACATATCATACTAATACAATCCTCTGTAAGATTTCAGTTAGTAGGCTCAGAAAACCTAGTTTATTGACTAATTCAAAGCAGAAATTTACTCACAAAGATTCTCAAACTGTTATGGTAATATAATTTTGTTGTTTCACTTAAAAATTATACAAATCAGTGTTCTGTGATTTTCTTACACAAATATCACTCTTAACTATAGCCTCATATACTTGTTACTTTAGCATATGCAAGCAAAATCTTAGTATTAAATATAACACATAACATATACTGAAATATTTGTTAACAAAACTTAAAGTTAAACTAATATACTATTTATGAAAACAGTTTATAAAATACTGACCTATATATGTCTAGCTTAGTCTTTTATGATACATTACACTTTATGAATATCAGTTTCTGATGATATGTGCAATCATAGCTTGCTCCTTCTCAGGATATAATGATCCTAAAAAGGACTTATAAATTTCATATGTTTAAACAAAATCGTTTTCTTTAGAAGGAGAATAGCCTCAGATTTTACTATCTTCAGTACAAATCCTCAAATAAAATAAGTCTAATATGTATAACACCAATAGCCCAGAACGAAATAATTGGAGAATATTTAAATATTCAGTCATATGACTGAGAAAATAAAACATATTTCTATAAACAAAACAAATAGGGCACTCACCAAAATACTTTGTATTGAGATAATGATCACATAATTATATTGAAAATATTCACCACAAAGCATACACTCATAACATATGTCATTATGTATTTTGTCTATTATTTTTATATACTTATAGAAATCAAAATTGAGCTATTTTGTTCAGAGTCTTCTTCAAAGGTAGGATACATACATTTTATTTTTAATAAACCTTGGGTGAAATTGTCTTTTTCTAACTGAAACTGTTGTTAATAAATGTTTCAGTATATGTCATACTCGTAAAGTCTGTGATTTTACTAACATGTATTGATAATAGCTTATGAGCTTTTGTAAAACACATCAATTTTAAATGATGGAGGGAGGACAGTGTGAGAGCAATAGATCTAATGTATATGAGGATGGGAGAGTCAATATCATTATGTATTTTAAACGCATGATATGTTTTGTAGAGTTTATAAATGAAGAAACGTTCTCTGTTCATATTAGTTCAAATTACTTTGAGGAGTGTCTTACGTTTTGTTTATGGTGATTTATTTATTTGATTAGCCACATAATTACTTGTAATTTGATCTTTAGTCTGAACAAAGTAGAAATAAGTTGTGTTTTGTTAGCGAATTATCAACTGAAAATATTCTGAGCTACATTTTTCGATTATTTGTAGCCTGACCTTGTGTGAGTTTTTGACCAATTGCTGTAAGTGGTCTCAGTTTAATATTACTGAGAAGGGAGCGTAGAATATTTTCGTTGTAAAATACGATGAACACAGCAAAATACAAGAATTATACACTAATGTTTTCCTTCAGAAACTATATTGAAAATATAGCATACTGAACTGAGATGAACAAGTAGTAATAACAAAGTAACAGAAAAATGCACAAAAATTCAAAGAAAGCTAATTTAATGTGACAAAAACCAAACAATCCAGTATTTCATAAACTACGATGGCAGTAATTTTCGTAAACAGTATATCTTATTTTTAACGTTTTGTTCATAAATGTTTTAGTACGTGTGATGCTTGTTAAGTCTGTAATTTTACTTACACGTATTAATGATATCAGCTTAAAACACATTGGAAAATAATGAAAAATTAGTTTTACATAAGAAAATGTAAAATTAACGCCATGTAACTAATTATTTATCATTTCATGGGATTGAAAGCTTTAATATCTTGACTAATATTAAAGAATCTAACAAAATTAAACATTAAAAATCATGATCTAAATTCTAATTGTGATTAAAACATCTACGGTGAATGTGTTGGGTTTATAAAATGTCAACAAAATAGATGTGTTTGTTCTTGTAAACCACTTCTTTTATTGTGAGAAACAGTAAAAACATTAAATTTAAATATATTGTCAAGAATTGTTTTATTGATAACATCAACTATTTGCAAATTTTTGTTTAGTCAACTATAATAAGACATATCATGATTTTTAATTATTATAGCAAACTTTACACTGTATTTAGGCTGTTAAACACTGTAAAATCCAATGATTGCCCACAAAAGTTTTTTTACAGTTACACATTATCTTCCAGTTTGTATCAATAGAGCCTTTAACAAAGTTTAGCACTTGTTTTCTCTTTTTTGAGTAGCGAGTGTGTTTGACAGAAACAATTATGATGTCACACCAACCGCTGCAGATTTCTATTGGTCGACTGCTGCTCTTGGCAGCAGACAATTTACAAGATATACGACTACACAAACCATTCACTGGATGGCGAAAAGGTCGATCAATAAAGGTCATGTACTACTGCTAGTCATGTGTTGGTGTGATCATGTGGTTTTTCTGAATTTAAGTTATGTAAATAGCTATTTGCTAGTTTTAAATTAATTCCACGATTTACTCTAAAGTTTCAATTTTTAAATAGATGTGTTGCTTAGAGCTAAATCAAATTAAATACATTATATCATTATTAAATTTATCGATGGCAAGTTGTCTTAAATTTATGTACAAAAACAGTTATGAATGTAGAATACAAACATCTTGTATATACAGTGGAAGAACGTATAAGAGTTTTCAGGAAGTGTCTTTAATCTGTGTATAATAAGTGTATAACAGAATGAAAAACCGAAACCTTACATTAGTAGAAGAGTTGAAATCAGTTTAAAATACTTTTCTGGTGGTGTTTTTTTTAACTAAATAGTTTACCCTAAAATGTTCAAAACTTCAAATTTCGTAACAATACCGAAAAAAATACTGATGAAAGGATAATATCCAGGAACAAAAATCAAATGACACAAAACTAAAAATAAATCGGTGTACCAATATATCAAATTTCACAAAAATATTGGAAAGTAAGAAAAAAAAGACAATTATATAAACATTATTTTTGTAGTTCATTTTCTTTTCTGAATAGTGCATGAGGCGAGACAAGTGGGTTTACTCCATCACAACTGTTTGTCAGAGGTTTCAGAATCTCAAAAAAACTTCGTAGAACCGTTTCAATAAACTACTAGGATCTTGTAAGATCACTTCAGTGAAAAATAGGAATACTTACCATAAATATAAAGAAACGAAATTTTGAGATTAGAATTAAAATGTTTTAAATGCTTTAAAATTGTATTTTTACATTTATATGCACGGTATCTTCAAATAATTATATTTTGGTTTCGAAACAACAGGTACAACTTTGTGTTAGACACTTTGAAAATTCTTACAACAACAGTGCAATCACAACTCATAAATGTTTTGTAGGAGATATTCAATAAAAACGTTTGTTGATTAGGGCGCTCGGCTTGCAACCTGCGGGTAAGGGGCTTGAATCTCTTCATCAATCATGCTTGTCTGTTGACCCCACCCCTTAGGACAGTGGTAAGTGTTGCAGATTTGCAACACTAAAATCAGGGGTTCGATTCCCCTCGGTGGGCTCAGCAGATAGCCCGATGTGGCTTTGCTATAAGAAAATACATACACACTGTTGAGCTGTAAGAGCATTATAATGTGACGGCCAAACCCACTATTCGTTAGAAAAAAGTAGCACAAGAGTTGGAGGAGAGTGGGTTTAACAAACTGTCTTCCCTATAGTTTATCAACTCAAAATTAGGGACGGCTAGTGCAGGTAGTCCTCATACATACTTTGCACGAAATTCAAAACAAGTTATTCATATTTTGTTTCCGCCCTTTAAAAGAGTTGAGAATGAGAACATTATGTAAACCTTACTTTTGCATGTTTTTTAAATGTCTTTGGGCGAGATGTAATAAATAACTAAACATTTAAAAACAGAACAATAAAAATTATTCAAGAATATTGGAGAGAGCTTTCAGAGCTTTATTACTTATTGCATCTATAGAACATCATATTTATTGTAGAATGTTGGTACTAAACAATGAAATCAAGCACTAGAAACTGGAATAAACACATTTGTATTGAAACATTATTGATAATGAACGTATTCCAGAAAAAGTATGTACAAACAACACAATACACATCTCTGGATAACTGTTTATTCATCCTCATTTGCATCTCTTATGTTTATCATTGTATTTTTGAAGAGTCAACTGTCGCATACATCAAGAAGCTAGATACTGAAACAGATACTCTCATGTTATTTCTTAAAAAGATATGCTGGTCAAAATGCAGGTTCGTGAAACATAAACCCTTGTATCTACTATTTGATACTCTAATCACTAGGCCACACCTGGTCCAGTGATATATGTTCTTTGTTCTAGTTTTTAAATAAAAGCTCTTGAAGCATTCTGGGATTTTTAATAGTTTATCAAAACAACAAAGGTGATAAAAATGTGTATGAAAATGTTTAATGTTTGGAAAAATGTAAAAATATGACTTGTATAGGTATATAATATAAGCTGTGTTTGTGAAAGTTTATTGAGGATTTCTCGCCGAATAAATCTAAACAATTTCAAGCTGAGCTTTGAATCACATTTCTTGTTCTACTTATGGCAATGGTTATTTTTTAGAATACTTATAAACAATAAATTATTTATTAGATAAATATTTAAATAGATAAATAGATAAATTATTTAAACTTTTCTCAAAATTTAGAATTTCTACTTTCTTCGCATAAAGCCCACAGGTGACTCAGTGGTAAGTCAGTGGGATTACAACGTTAAGAATCGAGTTTTGATACACGATGTTGGGAGAGTACATTACGTAACTAAATTATATATATTTTTTTAAATTCTAAGAGTAACATTTGAGTGATTTTATAGGATGTTTTTATTCATGAAGATATTTAAATCATACAGTAACACATCCATGTCTAATTACATAGCCTATGATCATTTCCATTAGATGTAAGTACAGGTTAACAATTCCAAATATCTTATTTCAGTTATTTGAGGTGCAGTTATATCCAGTTGCAGATTGCAGTTTAAGTTGACCCATTGTGAAAAGATTACATTACAGAACAGTTCAACGCAAAATATTTCACGATTACAAATACACAGAAGAAATGCGTTTTGAAAAAAAAAAAAAGACAGAGAACCCTGTCGGTAAGAGAAAGGAATCTTTGATTTTAGCAGGGAAATAAAAAGTCTACTCCAGTGATTATAAGTTTTTAGAAAACACGAAATTTTAGCATTTTGAAAAAGAAACATAGGGAATCCTAGCAGCAAATCAAGAGAGTTTGTGATTCCAGTGGGAAAATAAATAGGCTACTCCACGACAGTGTACTAGTAGCACATCAGGGGTAGTGAGGAAGGTTTAAGCCCCTTGTTCCCAGAAGAAACCTAACGACAAAATAGTTTATTGCAGCTAAAGCAGAAGTTTTTCCTTTAACTGTAAGTCAGATAATTTGCACAGAGCTAGATCTAAAAAGCTATCTTCACAAGTTTCTCGTAAATCACATTACGGTGTGAAAACACCAGTCATAAAAACCTAAACATCTGATATTTAGCCTGCAACAAATTTTTACACTAGACGAATCATACTATTGGTGATTTATTAAAGTCATATCGATGAGAAAATATTTTAAAAATAACACAGGGATTAAATGTAGCTGAAACTTACAGTTAAAATGATAACTTAAACAACTGAAGAATAGATAAAAATTTCGAGACAAGCTTTAATTACCGTAAGACTGACGCCTGAACAAGATTGTATAACCGTAAAAATATATTATCTTTGCACAAATTCAATGTCAGTTGGTTATACCGTCTTCAAGACAAAGCATCCAGTCACATGCTCATTTGTATAAGCCATTTCCTCCGTGAGATGCAATTACAACCAGGAATTTATTATACACCATTCGTAAACATCTTAATTGGTCCTGTATATCTGAGGATTAATCAAACTGGTACCTTAATAAACTTTAGAAAGCATATAAAAAGGGGTAGAGAAACCTTGACTTTAGTGTATTACACAAAAGCCTCCTTCAGTAGATATTGAATTGCACAACTATGGTCAATAAACCGGCATCATATAGAACACTATCAATGATGGAAGAAAGGAATGTAAGATCAAGGCACTCATCCTAGTTTATTACTTTCTAGATGTGAAGAACTAAACAATTCTATTTTCTGTTTGTTTCGGTCATCTGTACAGTTATCTGGCATTGAAGAGGACTGCTTCCATAACCTTAACTGGCTATGGATAGTAAATAGTAAAAAGATGTGGAACGTTGTTGATTGAATCATCTGGGACCCCCTCCTTCCTCCACTAAAATCTTATGATAAAACTACTGGTTTTTAACTTTAGGTAGATGACGAAATAGGATATATCCGGTAACGTTAAGTTTCTTTCACTGTAATTATCTACCTTTAGGGTTATACCATTTGTAGTAATTACTGGGCATAGAGAGACCAGTTTGAGGCAGTTAGTCTAGTCTCTGTTGCTCGGTATGCAACTTTAAAATACATTACAATAACATGAAGTGCGAAGATCTTAAGGCGTTTAAGTGTGGTAATTTAGTGCTAATTTAGCATTTTACTATACTATACTACTGGTCAATTATTAGTGTTTTTCTTTTGTGTTTCTATCAGTTTTTCACTAATGTGTGATAAATACTATTCACAGATGAAATATTTAATTCTACCTCTGCTACGTTTATTTTTAGGAATTATACCTCTACAATTTGCTATAACTGTTTAAATCGCATTTTTTCTTGATGGTGGTGGTTATGTAATTATAGTCAGACATATGGATCTTTGTTTATTATATAGTTATACAACATTTATATAAAAATGCTGTACGGTGGTCATAAGTAGTTCCTGGAATTCTGGATAAAGTATTGAACAATCAGTCACTTCGCTTTCAGATAAATTATGGATAGTGAGATTAGAAAACAAAATATTCAGAGTTTTAAAGAAGGAAAGAGAGAGCTATTTGCTTCATATAAAGAATTCAAGTAAGAAAATCGATTGTGAAAAATAATTACAGCGATGCTACTGATTCACTGATACTGTTTGTAGTTTGGTTTGAATTTCACGTAAAGCTACTCTAGGGATATCTGCACTAGCCGTCCCTAATTTAGCAGTGTAAGACTAGAGGGAAGGTAGCTAGTCATCACCATCCACCGCCAACTCTTGGGTTACTCTTTTACCAACTAATAGTGGGATTGGCCGTCCATTATAACGCCCCCACGGCTGAAAGGGCGAGCATGTATAGTGTGACATGGAATCGAACCCGAGACCTTTGGATTACGAGTCGAATGCCTTAACCAACTAGCCATGCCGGACCTCAAAAATACTGTAAATAGGAATATATGTTTACTAAAGTCTTACGTAACTAGTTTTCTAGCATCATTCTTTATTGATACAAACAAAATAAACGTAGGTGAAAAATTACACATTTTATTTCTTTTTATTGATAGGTTATTTTACTTTTTTGATACACATTATTGAAAGAACAACAGCAAACGATAACATTTGATTAACTAGAACTGACAAATCTTGTTAAACGTTAAAAATATTTAGACAATTGTAAATACTTTTTATAACTAAAGCTTGTACTATATTTTACCACTAATGTTATACTCGTTCTAATTCTATATTTTTTGTAAACTTGGTATGCCAAAACGTCAAAGCGAAATAATAATATTATTGCACGCTAACAAATAAGTGACATCAGCACGACGTCATGTGCTATTGCAACAAGACAATGAATCTGCTGTCATAGACTGAGTGGTAAGTACACTTCGATAATTAGGATTAACTCCCAAGTTTTCCCAGTTGATCCAACAAAGTCTTGCTGTCAGGTCTATTCAGAACAAACAAAATATAAATATTAATTAAGTAGAAATATTGAGTATTTTTCCGAAGTCTTTTGTTCACGCTGTTTCAAAAACTGTTAGTTGAACGAATACACTACAGTTAGTGTTTTAATACCGACTTTCTTCACATTTCAACATTAAACAGGATTAAATTAATTTATAATATACTATAAATATACTTATTTCTGACATAGTTTATGAATATTTTGAAGTTTTACGATAATGGACCTAAGCCATAAAATTATATATATTCAACTTTATATAAATTATAGACTTAGTTTGATTAACGTTATTAGTTATAGTATTTAAAGGTTTTCGAACATTATTACTTTAGATTTGTTAATTTTTTGAATTAATAGCTTAAAATGTGGATTTTGGACTAATCTATGAAAATCTAAGCCTGTCAAACCATATCTCTTGCGATATTGTTAAAGTTACTCTCGAAACTATTGTCAGCACAAATGTATCTGATCGAAGTTTGAAAGCATTTCAATTATTAGTTTTAGTTTCCTTGTGTATCGAGCTCTGACGTTGCATTTATTTTTATCGGGTTTTCGTATAAAATTAGCATCCATGATTTTCAGTTATTTTTTAGTTCTGATCTGTATAGTCAGTTTACCTTTGTTCATTAGGTATGAATAGTTAGTACACGTACGTTTATGTTTTCATCATTAGATCAGGCATAATCCTGGTACAAAACTATGGATGTTGTAAAGATATTACTGGTTTTGCAGCATTAGGGTAAATCTATCTTAACAACAAGTAAAAGATTAAGAGAGAGAAATACACTCTTTTCATCCTTGTTTATTCATCTATTGATTGGCTATTTGCCACATTCTTTAACATAGAAGCTTTTACAATTAATTCTTTACATTTATAATTACGTAAAGGTTCTTCTGATGAATGTTAAAATATTGGACACGTGAAAGCAAAATGTATAAATATTAACCTTTAACTAGTTGAAGGTATCGGAAGTTATCTAAGAACGACAGAATTTTAGAATTACTAAGGATAAATAGTTATAAGTAGAAATATAACTTACCACTTGTATTCCACACTTCTGAGTTTTCTCCTCTTAATTCTCCTTTCAGACACTTTTGTATGTGCGTCATAGGATCATATTCTGAAACCAGGATCTCTCGCAAGAGGGCGATGTAAGAGATAGCTAATCTCAAGGTATCAATTTTGGAAAGCCTTTTTTCGAAAGGAAAAGTAGGAACATGATATCGAAGTTCCTCAAATGCGCTGTTGATACTCAACATGCGTTTTCTTTCCCTGACATTTGCTGCATAACGTTGGACTTTATATGGTCCTGCTGGTCCCGTAAAGTAGATAGCGCCGTAGTCATATGGCTCTGCTAGGGTAATCCCTCAGAAAATAAAAAGATATAGTTATTATTGTTATTTATTGTGAAGTGTTTTAAAATATTAGTTATCACAACTGTCTAAATAATATGGTTGTCTCTTTTTGCCCTAGAAAAATCAATATAAATGAAGTATTTTATTAGAACTGAAACTAAAATCCTGCCTTATAAGGAAAGGCATTCATTTATAATTGCTTTGCACCGTATACCATTTCCCAATGGATTAACCTTTAAAGTATGCGTAGAATTAACGTTTAGGTAAATAACTAGGGTCAAATTAAATCAATTTACAAAAGTACTTGCATTATTTGACTATTCAGTAAATTGTATCTAAATTGTATATCGGTCCAGAATAACTTTTTGAATACTCTTCCTTTCTGAGAATAAAATGTGCCTATAACGACAAGGAATTATGGACATGATAAAATCAGAAACGGAACAACACAAAACATAGATCTTGTTTGTTTGTTTGTTTTGAATTTCGCGCACACCTATACTCGAGGGCTATCTGTCCCAGCCGTCCCTAATTTAGCAGTGTAAGACTAGAGGGAAGGCAGCCAGTCATCACCACCCACCGTCAACTCTTGGGCTACTCTTTTACCAACGAATATGGGATTGACCGTCACATTATAACGCTCCCACGGCTGAAAGGGCGAGCATGTTTGGTACGACCGGGATTCGAACTCGCGACCCTCGGATTACAAGTCGAACGCCTTAACACGCTTGGCCATGCCGGGCCCAAATACAGATCTATCTCATAGTTAAAACTACTTTTCTGAATTGCAACACCATTAAAAAACAAGAGGCAAAACATATTTATAAAATTACCTCTTTTGATGTACCTAACCATATCATAACGACTACCAAATTTAAATCGTCACAAACGTGTATATAATAAGTCAAGTGGGAGTATTTAAGTTCATAAACGCTTAATTCACCAAAAGAAGCACATTTACTGTAAACAAAATAAAAGGTTTATGGGTTACATAATTAGCTTGTGTAACAGATTTACTCTTATGTATTTATTTTAATATCGATGTTTTAGTTAAATAAATATTTAGAAATTCATGTACCATATAGTATTACATGTGTGTTACGAAATTCCCATCTGTTCTCTAAATCTGTAGAAAATTCTCGAGTGTAATAATTAAAAAAGTACTATGTGTGTATGCAAAATACTAGTGACTGCAGTATTATTAGCAACTAAACTCTTGAGGACCTTACATGAAGTTTATAAATCCAAGAGCCAAGAGACAGTTTATATATATACATATTGTTAGTTTGCTACGGTTAGTATGTTTAAACCTTGGAAGCTATAACTGTGGTTGACGCTTATTAATCGGGAAAATACAAATACTTGACCAGGAACGTTTATAGATTTCAAATATTATAAATCGTTTAATTTCAGTGAATTAACATTGGATGTTGGTATTTCTACAAAAACATTAGATATCTTCGTCGGAGAAAGATAAGCTTTTAAACGGCGTGAGGCCAGCCAAGAATAGATAGCTAGCTAGCTATCCGTTGAGAGAACCGTACTGATATTAACTCAAAAGTAATTCTCTCATCGCGAACCATTGATAAAATATTCAGTTCCAGACCAGAAAAAAAAAACTCAGTATTGTTTGAAAAATTTGTGTATATAAATCATTATTTGTAATAACCGTTATTATAAATTGCATTATTGTTTGTATATTAAAATATATTTGTGTTAAGAAAGAAACCTTGAGCATCAATCTTGTTGGCAAATGTCATAAATTAAATATATATCAACATCCAATTAACTTGTAAATTAAAATTAAAATCCCCGACTATTTGAAATCGTAGTTCGTAACATAATAAACCGGAGGCTCGTCCAGGATAAATTATAATATCTAACACCTAAGAAAAGGCTGCTATAGCTTAAGTTTTTTATGTAACTAACGAAAATAATGTATTTCGCTTAGTATGATTGCCAGCAACATAAGTTGAGTGGACTGAAAAGCACTGACCATGACAACAAAAAGGCTGCGTTGCGGTTTAATATCCGTAATATCTCAAAAAAACAAACATAGCGCTTTCAAATTACGTAATTATAAAAACACATTATATCGTATCTAAAATATACATTTTATAACTAATAATATAAAGAAATATTATGTAACTAACACAAAATTAATTGTAAGAAAATGTGCCAAGCGTACAATACGTCACATAACATTTATTTCGTGAATATCAACATTATTCCCAATATATGTAGTGATTCTGAACATGTATAAGGTTTTAACATGGAGTAAGTCTCATGGATGTAACATGATATTTATACTCAAGAAATTGTGACTTAAAATACTTCTGCGGATACAAACAGGTCTATTCAGTTTTTTCGTTTATAATCCTTAATTTTGCTTTACCCCCGGCCCGGCATGGCCAAGTGGGTTAAGGCGTTTGACTCGCAATCTGAGGGTCGCGGGCTCGAATCCTCGTCGCACCAAACATGATCGCCCTTTCTGCCGTGAGGGCGTTATAATGTAACGGCCAATCCCACTATTCGTTGGGAAAAGAGTAGCCCAAGAGTTGGCGGTGGGTGGTGATGACTAGCTGCCTTCCTTCTAGTCTTACACTGCTAAATTAGGGACGGCTAGCACAGTTAACCCTGGAGTAGCTTTGCGCTAAATTTAAAACAAACAAGCTTTACCCCAAAAGCTTCGAAGATTTACTAGGTTTTTTGCAAATTAAACGTTAATAATAAACAAAAGCTTCAAAATTTGTTTGTTCTTGAGAATATAGGCAATCATAATATGTTCTAAACAGACTATTAATTATTTTTGTTTTTGTTGTGTACAGCATTCATAAGATCATTCTGTTTTGTGGTTTAAGAAAGCAACACCAGTGATTGTAACATCTACGCGTTGATTCCTTATATCAGTGGTATGAAAAGTGTAGTTTAATAGACTGTACAAAGTTGTAAAAAAATAGAAGAATCACCAGGATATAATTTTTCTTATTACGTTATCTTTACTTCATTGAATATAATTTCTCAGCAAAAACTCATCTTCAACTGCAGACTTATATTGCTAGAAATTGGGTTTTGACACCCGTGTAGTTTTGTTCTTAATTACAAACAAACAAATCGTAATAAACTATATGTATACCTAATGTCTCTCTCCCTACTTTTAGTCTCTCTCTCACTTGGTATATGTATATAGTTTAATGAAAATTTATCGTTTTTCGTTGTTTAAGTTGGGGCATTTTATGGAATTCAATATCCACTATTGGAATGTATAATTTAAAATGAAATAAAATTAATGATTTTCTGAAAAAAATTGTCGTATTTACTAGTTTTCAGAAAAATATGTACTACAAATAACACTAGGTTATGAAACTTAGATTTGTGTAAAATAAATAGCTCGAAATAAAAGTTTTGATGGACTTATATCATGTAAACGTCATGGCAACCATGTTTCTTTTATTATATTTAGTAGAAGGCGTGGATTATCACAGTACTAGCCAATGAACGAATTACTTTGTTTTCTGCGCATTGTAGGCGGAGTTCTTTTTCCGTCCCGTTCAATAATTTGTGCTGAAGACTCGTTATTGCATACTTTTTCGTTTTATTCATGCTGAAAATTATTTTCGTATGAGAATAATTCCTTTTCCTTTTTAAAGTAACATTCTAAAATTCAAAGTAATAGATATATAATACCTCAAGATAATGTAAAATATTACGCTTACTCAATAATCCTTTTCATAAAAACAACGCATTTCTTTCATAATTACTTTTATTTTTTGTCTTTACGTGTTTTTGGATTACGTTTTAAAATATTTTCACTTCAATGTTGACAACTTTGCTCACTTACAAATGACATTATAAGCTCTTATTTTGTAATTATATATTTATTATTAATCTTTTTAATAACGGACTACAAACAGTCGCTCCGACCTGAGTCGAACAACAACAACAAAATGAATTTATTAAATTTTGGAACCCACAAAGATCCAAAATGAAAGTTTTAGACAAATGGAATACAAAGTTAATCAAATACTAAAAACTCGGTTAATAAAGAAGTACCGAGCTAGGACTCGATACCAACGTTAATGAACGGTACAATATAAATGTCAATATTTATGATAATTATTTAAATAGATAAAGCGATATTTCACAACATCACTAATAACAGTCCATCACCGCCAGAGGAAGTTGGTGTCAGTTTCAAATATATGTGTCCAAAACTAACTTGACATCTTGATTGGTTTGAATTTCGCGCAAAGGTACATGAAGACTGTCTGCGCTAGCTGTCCCTAATTTAGCTTTGTAAGACTAGAGGGAAGGCAGCTAGTCATCACTACCCACCACCAACTCTTGGGTTACTCTTTTACCAACGAATAGTAGGGTTGGCCGTAACATTATAACACCCCCACGGCTGAAAGGGCGAGCATGTTTTGAATGACGGAGATTCGAATCCGCGACCATCGGATTACGAGTCGAGTACTTTAGCCACTGGCCACGCCCGATCATCTTGAAGATGAGTTTTAACGTAACTCAAAATTCAAAAGTAAACTAAATAAGAGAAGGAATACTCCATGAGCGGAGAATAAAACCGTAACAAAATAGAAATATAATTCGCTTTCTCACAATACATATATGTGGAAGGTAAATATTAATTGTTTTCCATGAGGGAAATGAAAAATGCATGTCACATTACCGTTTATTGATGAAATTAATTGGTAACCGGAAAACATTATATTTTAACACACAAACCTTCTGATTTGCTAAAAACGTACAAGTGTCAAAATGGTCTTATGTTGTATTAACACAAGTGTTTAGTGATATACAACTAAATTACACAGTTTAAAGAAGAGTGTAATCGGCTTATAAGTCGTGTGAACAATTGCAGTTAAACGCAAGAATTTATCCATGGCCAGTGTAGACTTATCTTGAATACTGTCGTTTAAATTTTAACACACAAAGATAATAGGTTGCAAATATTATGTACTACATGAAAAAAACTGCCAATAACACATTATTTCAGTATTTTTTCTGCATTTGTAACTTAGGTAAAATAAAACGTGCTTAATAATGAAATTTCAGGTCTACAAAACTTCTATGAAGTAATTGTCTATTTATTAAGTCAAAGGGTTCCATGAGTCTTTTGACGATTCTATGCATTTATGGGCAGAATTTCGGCAATTAATTAGAAATAGAAACTTAACAAAATAATTTCAAAGTTTTTCAATTTAAATAGAAAACAAAGGACAAGGAAATGGACTGTGAAGTTGAATTGTTTCCATTAACAGTCAGATGATATTGAGATTGTTGATGGTTTAGTTGTATACTGGAAGTTTTTATGCTCTCAAAAGATTAGATGTAGGTATAGAAACTGAGACTACAACAAAATAGTGAAATATTATGCAATCAAAAGAGTTACCACTTGGCAACAGTCTAACGACCGTACGAAGAAGATACACCGGCAGATATATGAAATGTGGAAACTCATAATAACAGAAGTACACAGATTCATGGAAAAATGTTTAAAGAGATCCCGATCTGGTAGCAAACAATAGAGAAATTAAGGAGAGCATGATAAATGATAAATATGTAAGAAGTAATAAGAGATAATATAGCATAGAGAGTTACACTTATGAACCTCTAAACTCACAGATTCGTAATAATTATATATAATTTAAGTATTTACATACCTTTTACACTTGTAATAGACTTATAACAAACACTTTGGCCGTTATTCACTCCCAAAGAAATAAGGATTTAAATCCATGAAATATAAAAAGCAATTTAAAGGAAAACAGAAATCAAAATCGAAAGTTATTCTCCCAAGAGCTCCAACAGTAGATACTAAATTTGTGAAAAATAGCACTGAATTGAAAATGTTTCTTTAATTAAAATAATTGTTTAAAGAAAGAGGACGAAGTAACAGTTTTTGATAACGTGGATGTTATAATACACTTGTATTTGTGGTATTTAAATACTTAAATAGACTGAAGACTTGCAATAAGTTGAAATATTATAATATTAATAATATTAAAAATAGAATAAATTGTTACTATTTTAACCATTCCTACAGTGTTCACTAAACGAAAGAATTGTTGTGGTTACGAAACATAATGCTTTACATGTGCCACCTAACTATATGAAAATATGTTTAAACATAATGCCAAATTAATGACATTTGCTATAATACATTAATACTTGGCATGTTATATTTTCTAACGCTACATTCTATCGCTAACCCCTTAGAAATATCCAAGAATTAGAGAAGTGTACAATAATAGTATTCTAATTACACTACATTCGTCATATCCATTACCGACATCTCGTTTCGTTCTGTCCGGAGCTCTCCTGACCAACTGGAAATCAACAATCGCACTAGAGGTCGGAAGAGCACTTATACAAGTCATTTATTACAACAACAGTTGTTATGGTGTGAATATCTTTTACAAAATGGCGAAGCGTGATTATAATTAATTATGCTTGTCATAAGACATTAATATTAGGCCTATTATGTTTGTAAGCACTACATTCTATATTAATTCCTCGGAGATTTTTCAAGAATTAGAAGAGTGAGTAATAATAACATTCCAACCCCACTCATTATATTAATATAAATAGTAGAAATATCTACATTCACGGCTGGTATAATTGCTAGTTCTTGCGGAAGACTATTGGGCCTCCAGCCTTTTCTGGAATTGTCTGACAGTTCTACAACAATATACTCATATTTGACATTTAATAATGTTCACCATTCATGAGAAAAATGATTTTATTAAAATTTTAGTTCATACATGAGCTATCATCATAGAATTACATGACAGAGTAGAGTTTATTGAAGTACACTGCTGACCAAAATCTGAAGGCCAATGAACATAAAAAAATATGCATTTTGCGTTGTTAGACTCAACCATTTATTTGAGTAGAGCTTCGAAAGATGAAAATGTAAAAAAGGGAAAATAAAAATTAATTTTTAGCATTTAACAGGGAAAATGTGAACACTATGAAATTAGCCTAAATACTAGCTGGTCAAAAGTATAAGACCATACTGAAACGAAGTGTTAATCGGTAAACATGTAACGAAATTTAGTCATTTGTGTTCAAGCATTAGCGTTGTCAACATCTCTTCCTGGCAGCTCCTGTGTTACATTTGGTAAAAACATGACAAAGGCTCAAAAGTTGACAGAGTTTAAAATATGTATTTCATTAGTAGTGAAGAAATCGGCTCCCCAATGTCTCAGCGGTATGTCTGCGGACTCACACCGCTAAAAATCGGGTTTTGATACCTGTAGTGAGCAGAGCACAGATAGTCCATAGTGTAAATTTGTGCTTAATTCCAAACAATCAACGAAGATATTGTTTTAAATGTCAAGAAATTATTTAGGTAAAAAAGGTGTGTCTTATAAAATTATGATATATATAATTATAGAATTATATATATATATAATAGATAGAAACTTAATGAAAAATAATTATGAAGATTTTGCAAGTGTGTAACTGGTATCTTTTGATACCCAGTGTTTGATGAAAGTTTACCTAATAATAAGTAATTCGAAAAGAAAATTTTCATTTGTAATCAGTTATCTAATTTTTCTAGAAAATAGACCTAATAGTTCCTAAAAAGTTCAAATAAACCTGTCACAGCCTTAATCACCCAAACCTAAGAGAAAACTTTCGATATGTCAAGAAATATTTTAACGAAATTAAAACATAAGTGCGGGATATACAGAAATACCTCCAGGACTAATCTTGAGATAATCTTAATGTGGAACATCTATACAATTAAGGAAGGCACAGAAGATATTTAAAATAGAACTACTTTGCGAAAACGATCTCACTTTTTATAATTCATTATAGTTTAGCAAAACATACAGAAAATAAAATTATTCTTGTAAAATAAAGTATAAGTTCACTATCACTGAACAACAACATCTCGACAATTTTAGGTGTCCATATAAGTCTCTTTTTGTTATTATTTGTAATAGTGGATTCAAAGTTAGTTTTAGATTACTTCATATGGTATTATGTATTTAACTACTATTTGTCACATGAAGGATTATTTTTCCAAATACTAAAATACTTTTACAATGTGTAAATGTCTCACCTGTCATACACGGTGAGTGTTGTAGAGAAGTCAAACCTTGGGACTCGTATTCACATGAAGGTCGATCTCCAATATCCCGAGGAGCAGGAGCGGCTTTAAGAGGGCTATCTCTCGTATAGGAAGAATCTTCATAGCGGCAAGGATGGGGCGGCATGGTAGCTATGGAAAGCACGCGTTCAGCTGGATAAGGATCGGGGTGAGATGATAAGTCGACTGTATTCTGGGGTGTCTGACACTGATTGCCGTAGGATTGTGAGGATATTAGGTCCAAATAACCAAACTCTGAAGGCGGGAAATCGTCGTTGGTTACGCCCGTGTAACCGTAAGTGAGTCCTGGTGCCGACATCACGTACAGCTTATTAGTATCGCTTTTATATTTTTCTCTTAGTCGCTTTGATGGCCCTCGGCAAGAGAAGAAATGTATTTTAGAGAAGAAATTATGAAAATGAGAGGTAATATACCCGATAGTGCACTAGGCCGCTGGGAACGCAAACACTAACTAGGACTTTCTATCAACTCAAGCCGATTCCTGTAAACTTAGAACAAGAGACAGGGGACTCAGGCGAAGGGCTGCACTTGACAGAAACCGGGTTCCAGGCAGGAATTCTTGTGCCTTGATATTACTCATTTATAGAAGCTGTATCTGACTTGTCAAATCCACCTGAACCAATCCAACTCCAGCATTCACTGGGATGTAATCAACATTTTCATCGACCATTTCTTTCAAAACTCTTAAATCCCTTCGGGCGCAACAAACGACTTTATCCAATCAGCGCCAACCTTCGATTTTTCCAGTTCTAATGAACCAAAGTTGTTACTTTTGCTGAAAAAACATTGTAAGCTCACTTGGAAAAAACAAAATGTCATAGTTACTTCTTTGGAGCTTAGCAACCTGCTGTATTCTTATGATTCTGCGGGGAAACGCACGTGGCGGCAAGTTTTAAAAACGATTATGACATAAGCTAAGTGGTGTCTATAAAACCCTTTAAGACACATTTGAATGTTTCGGGGCATAAAAAAAGTTTCTGTTTAAGGCAATACAAAAGTGGACTTTTGTATATACCATATTGCCCATAATTAACGCCCCTGTAGGCATTGCTATCCGTAAACAGGGTGTTGTTTATTGTGTTTGCGCAGTTCCTGATTCAATTTTTCACATGTGATAAGTTAATTTCAATGTTAATAAATGTGTACTTTTCTTTTTCTTCTATTTTTCTCAAATCAAAATTAAGGTAATAAAAGTGAATTATATGGTGTATTACTATTGCTGTCGTTAAGCTTAATTAGGGGCAACACATGGTATTCGTATACATAGAGTGTCATACCAAAACTTATGGACCTACAAGCACCTACACAGAACAGTAGTATATTTTGAATTAGAACCATAGATATGAGTACCATTATCAAAATAGCATTACAATACATCACTTCTCTGGTATGTATATCGTATTTAATATTTTATATTTATTTTAATATCTGTGTTTGTATAAGTTGAACTTATATTTATAAATGTGTGGAACTTATATTGTTAAATGCGGCAGTTTATGTTACGTATTATAACTGATCTCGGACGAGTCTCGAAGTTATTGTGTAACATATGTTACGTATTGCAATTCGAAATAGCTGGAAAGTTTAATTTTTCATTTATAAGTTAATTTAATACAAATGTGTATTAAATTTATAATATTTTCCAACAAGATTGATACACACAGTTTCCTTTTTTTTTTTTTAACAGAAATGTATTTTAATATAAAGCAACAATAAAATTTATAGTAATGGTTGTAACAAATGATGATTTATATACAAAAGTTTTACAAACAAACGATACTGAGTCTTCTCTCTGGTTTGGAACTGAATATTTTATCAATGGTTTACGACGAACGAATTAGTTCTATGTTGATACCAGTGCAGTTGACTTAACCCATAAGCTATCTCTCGCTGTTCACACAAGAGTTTTTTTGCGTACAAAGACACGTAACGCCCTTGTTATTTCACTGAACGTAAGCAGGTTGTAATGTTCAAAATCCGTAAACGTTCGTGATCAGGTATTTGCACTTTCCCGATTAATAAGTGTTAATCACAATTATAGCTCACGGGGATTATAGTATATCAACTGTAGCAAACCAACAATATTAAACTGTCTCTACGCTGGTTGCGATGGATACCTTTTATAATCATTAGGCGAGGTTCTCGAAAGTTCAGTTAGCAACAGTGCCAAATATCGTTGATTCGTACACTGGAGAATCTTCTACAAATTTAGAGAACAGGCGGAATTTTCGCAGTACACATTTAATAGTATATGTTAATACATTTCTAAATATATATTAAACTGAAACAAACATAGATATTAAAATAAATATACAATATTTAATTCATTACATATGTATTTGAGAATTTGAAGAAAATAATATTTCCAAGCTTTGTTTTTAAATAATCCAATAAATCAATTACTGTGTCTAAAATCATCAACAACAACAATAACAACATTAGGCGTAATAACTGACAGTTGATCAATAATGCATCCGCTTTCTTTTTTTTTGTTATAATTTGACACTGATTAATATGTAAACAAAGGCTGAATATTATTTACGTGTTTCGAATACTATATTTGCAGTTATTTACTTGCTTAGCAAGACTAATAGAAAATGTGAAACGCAACTATTGAATGTTGAAGGTTATTAAAATATACCGTTGAGCACATCTCTGAATTGTACAAAATCCGAGCAATAGGACGTTAAATATTAGTCTTTGTATTCGGTAATAAAACAGTATTACCATATGACAATATGATGAGAATGTTCAAGGTAAATAGAGATTGATCTAGATTACCTTTAGTCAAAAGATCTTAACTATACAATAGATAAATGGGAGTAAAATGCGTTCACTGAAGAAATTATAGAACCGTAACTATTAAAATGGTAATAAGGACAACTGCAAACACTGAATAAATAAATAAGAGGTAGCCAAAGATGAACGCATTTAAGAGAGTTGTCTTCTACAACAAGAGGTTTCACATATTTATAACATTTGAAATACAGCTTTGTACACAAAATATAGATTTCAGTTGCCTTGTACTGACACAGACCGAAAAGTCACGTTGTAACACTGAAAGCACCTTAACGCGTCTAATTTTTAAGTGTCGCTACCTGTACTATCATTTAGTGTTCGAGAAAGCCTGAGTAACTAAAAATAATATTATATTTACCACAAAACAACCAGATGCAAGTAGATAAGAGTCATAATATGCAAAAAGAACTAACATCTATATATATATGTTTAAAGATGTAGACAGTACCGTATTAAATTAAAATTTCACTATCAGATGGCATCAATATATAGAACGTTTAATGAAACAGTTGACTCACACATCAGGTTTAGATAAAGTTACATGCTTAAACCTTGAAATCAATTCATTTCTTTGGTATTTATAATCACGATCTAAATATGGGCCTTAATATCATATTTTCTGTAAAGTTCGACTTGTGTCAGATTTTTGATGCAGTTATGTCACCATTGTTTGTTTAGAAAACATAACAGGTTAATGAAGAGTGTAAAACCTCGGTCCAATTTTTCGAACTAGCCTCTCTCGAAAGTCCACGTATGGTTAAATCATGGCTTCAGGCAGGTTGGCACAAGATACTAACATTATTACGTTAAAGCTAGGTATTTTGGTGCAGTGAGCACTATTCTTCTTAAACAAACATTGGTTTATCAGAAAGAACTGAGCCGTAGACGTTGTTGTTTAGAACTATTTGATATTCATGAGGATACATATATTCAGATTCTTCGGAAAGGTCCGCACATAATACACAGGTTGCAGGATTGCAGCGTACATCATAACCTCCAGCTCCACCACAGCGCTTCTCACTTAGCATAATGGAGTCATCATCGAAATTTCCACACGCCTATCTTCAGATCTGTTTCCATCCACTACTTTGAAACCAGATGTAGCAGCTATCATTTCTCAGTAAAACTGCGATGAACCACTAAGATGAAAGTGATGATGTATTTTCCATCATACAAAAGTGTTGAGGATAATTTATGATTTTCGTGTCACATTTCTTCTAAAAAAATAATATATAAAAAATATTCTTTTACACAAAGCTCACTGTCTAGATTTCTCGGGAAATAATGGTTAACACATTACCAAGTTTTGTGAAGTCGTTAGACAAATGATGTCCATGTAGGCGCGCCGGAAGCAAATTTACATGGGAGGGACAGAGAACCATAATAAAGTATTATTGAAGAAAAAATTAACACAGCAAGTTAAGAAAAACAACTTTGAGAAGAAACACTCGTTGAATAGCATTATCACCAGTACGATATCGTACAACAATTTAGGTTGACACGGATAGAAGTTAATCTAATCTCAAGCTATAGAATTTGACTCCTCACGATTTGTAACCGGTAGCAACACGTAAAGTTAAAATCAGTTTTGGTGAGTAATCTTACAGACTTTCAATAACTTTATAAATCCACCACTTTTCTGTATGAAGGTCAAATCAATATCATTTTAAATAAAGCTATCAGTAGTGTCTGATGATAATTATTGTTGGGATAAATGTCCAGTGTTGAGAGTCACATACATTGCTTTATAAAACCTGATCATTCACCACTTGAAAATACGATATAATCAGGAACTCAGAACTAAAAACACGGAAATTGTTCATATGGGTGGATTAGTCTTGAAGTATATGCAAGATGCTAAATCATCGTCAATTTGATGAAGTTGTAGATGGCCAGAAAATGTGTAATGGAAGGTTGGAAAACTTCGACCCACAAAATAGCTATAATTTTTTTATCATGTGCAGTCTACTTCACATAAAAGAATTCAATGTTACCAAATATTAGAGAGCACAGCGTCTAAAAAAATTAAGATCAGTCACAAAAGTTTTATCGTACATTAAAATATATGAATGTTTTAGGGTTAGAAATGAGTGATGCAAGGGTGCTGGAAGCAGTGGGTAGGAAAGGATATTTGCCACCACCAATAACTTGGTGAGTAAAGTCTTCTAAAGAACTCTTTTAAATATTTATGTTATTGAATGAGTTTTACACTAGTAATACCACCTGACAGTCAAGTATTGCCGTTGTTAGATTAGCTTAAGGTCCGGCATGGCCAGTTGGGTTAAGGCGTTCGACTCGTAATCTGAGGGTCGCGGGTTCGAATCCTCGCCGCAACAAACATACTCGCTCTTTCAGCCGTGGTGGCGTTATAATGTTACGGTCAATCTCACTATTCGTTGGTAAAAGAGTAGTCCAAGAGTTGGCGGTGAGTGGTGAAGACTAGCTACCTTCCTTCTTGTCTTACACTGCTAAATTAGGGACGACTAGCGTAGATAGCCCTTGAGTAATTTTGGGCGAAATAAAACAAAACAAAGATTAGCTTAAGCAAATTGATCACGCTGTGTTTGGCCCTTGCTAATTTTTGTTGTATGCACTCATTGTATGTGTGTTTCTTATAGCAAAGCCACATCGGACCATTTGCTGTGTCTACTTAGGGTTATCGGACCCTTGATTTTAACATTGTAAATCCAAAGATTTACCGCTGCTTTGTACTTCCGGGGAACACGCTGAATATAGACCAACTATTACGTTTACGTGTATGAATTTAATAGATGTACATTTTGTATACGCTGGCACAAGCGTATAATACTAAAGCATAAATACGTAATGAATATTGTACCCTCACTTTGATGCATTTTCATTAATCGGCAACAACCTGCCAATAAACACTTATAATTTTGTATATGCCGCGTATTTATTACTACATGTATGACAAGTAGAGATAGGTAGTAAGTATGTGTGGTGAAACAATTATTTCACAAATGGAGTACTTGTGTAAGTTCACTTTTAATCTCTATGAATAATAATTAGTAATTTTATTGAACTTCAAAAATAAAAAAAATTATATACTGCTTACGCTGCGTTATACAAGAAGAATCACTTTTCAAAGTTCATTCCTCATAAGATTTAAATTTCAACGCGCATGCGTAGGAAAGTGGTAATAAATGCGGTATTAAACACAAATCTGATAACTTTGTTGCGGTAATGTAAAATGTATAAGCAATAATTTAAATTTTTTCCGTCTAAACTGGATATACGAGGCTCAATACAAAAGTAATGGGGCCCGGCATGGCCAAGCGTGTTAAGGCGTTCGACTCCCAATCCGAGGGTCGCGAGTTCGAATCCCGGACGCACCAAACATGTTCGCTCTCCCAACCGTGGGTGCGTTATAATGTTTCGCTCAATCCCACTATTCGTTGGTAAAAGAGTAGTCCAAGCGTTGGCGATTGGTGGTGACAACTAGCTGCCTTCTCTCTAGTCTTGCACTGCTAAATTAAGGACGGCTAGTGCAGATAGCCCTCGAGTAGTTTTGCGCGAAATTTAAAAAAAACAAAAAAAACAAAACCAAAATAATGTCGAGCTAAATTTAAGAATCAAACTGACAAGTTTTCATTTTCATTAGGTAAGTTATTTCTTAAAGGAGCATTAATAAATGTACAGTTAATGTAAAGATTAAATAATAATGAAGTATAATTTCTTTTAACACAGCAATACTATAAAACACTTGTATATTTTATAGTCAATGAGGCATTGATAGAACCATTGCTTCTAGCTTGATGTTAAGACTTAGCCATGTCTTAGCGGTGTTATCTAATTAGGTATTTGAGGAGGTTGAATTTCGTGAAAAATTACAAAAATAAACAGATCCCTAGTTGAAAATGTTTGGGAAACGCTGGAGTATATTGTTTATCAGAGAAATAAAACTAATATTTGTGTCATACCCAATGAAGTACTGTGGAATTACATAAAATATTTTTATTAAACTTCTTTAAAATGCTAGAGAAAAACTTTATCTCCAAAATAGGAATTCTGGTAATTTTAGTAATGTTATGTTTGTGTAAAAGAACTGTCATTTTAGGAACCGGTAAAGTCAAGAAAAATTAACTTGAGCAGGGGAGTAATCAAGGGTTAAACTCAACTCTTTTATAAAAGTTGTTAACCTAAAATAAAAGGTTTTTTAATACTTTCTAATCTGCTGTCCAATTGAAAATCCAAGTTATGTATTCAGTCTTTCCAAGCATGAGGTTTCACAAGGCTTTATTGTAAGACCTAGCTTCAAATTTGGGCCATAAATGAAGTGGGATAGTTAGTAGTCATTTTGGTAACTATCACAGTACCGTTAATCTGAAGGTAATGTTTTTTGTGGAATTCAAAATTGTTTGGAGACAAGACAAAAATGGTAAAGTTGGCTAGTTTTAAAATTCTGGTGGATTGAGAAGGCATAATAGGGTGGTTTTTCAGCTGTTCATCGTGAGAAATGTTAACTCTCACTGGTAGGATAAAATATTTGTATCGTGAGCGGTAGGGTGGGTCAAAATACGTAATCTTCATGCAATAAACTTCAAAAATATTGTTTTTATAATTTTTGAGTGAAAAATGTTTATTAATACAATATACCATCACAATCAGTGTAAACAAGGCCTTCTGGATACCAACAAGATGGCGTTGGTGTAAAAGTGGTTTCTCAGTAAAGAGTTGTAGATAAAAGTAGTATGAATAATTTTAATATGCATACAAGATTATAACCAGTTACCACGTTCCATGATGTAGAAGTATTAATTTTACAGCACAATACCAATACCATTATATAGAAAAATTTAATCTTGTTCTAAATACCGTAAATACAACCACAGCGTCATTTGAAGATATTATAAAGTAAACCACTTTATAACATATTATTGTTCTTTACAATGTTTCAAACTTTTAGTAAATATTTGTATACTTAGTTACTAGTTCCAGATGATCAGAATCTATCTAATTTTAAACTTTCATAATTCTACCTTTCTATAGAAATTTGACAGTAGACAGTTCTGTTTGGTTTGTTTTGAATTTCGCGCAAAGCTATTCGAGGGCTATCTGTGCTAGCCACCCTAATTTAACAGTGTAAAACTAAAGGGAAAGCAGCTAGTCATCACTACCTAGTGCCAACTCTTGGGTCACTCTTTTAAGAATGAAGAGTGGGATTGACCGTAACATTATACCCCCCACGACTGAAAGGGCGAGCATATTTGGTGTGACGGGGATTTGAACCCGCGACTCTCGGATAACGAGTCTAGTGCCTTATCCACCTGGCTCTGCCGGACCTGACATATTTTACATATAGCTTACTAGGTGGATAATTCGTTAAGAAAGTTCTGATGAATTTCTAGCATGTTGGTTATACTTAAGGAAAAATGTCAAACATTCTAGTTTCTTTTTTCTTAATGGAATTGGTCTTACCATATGATGTCTTGCCATTCTGGGACCCCACTTGTAGCTTAGGATTTAATACAATTTTAGTAAGGTATTTTTATTTGTCCGAGTATTTTTTATTGTTCACCTGCCATTTTCATTCTAGTGTTCTTTCTGAGAAAATGTCTGGAGCGAGTACTAATGCAGAAATTTACCAAATGAAAGAAAGTAGTGAGAGGAATCAAATACCTTAATTTCATTAAACGTAAGTTACTGGTAAGTCAAGAAACCACTCACAAACCATTATATTTCTTGCCTTGGGTCAATCTACTAACTTACAAAACTGCTGCCTGGATTAGTTCCTGAAGCAATTTAAACAGATAATTTCCTAGAATCAGAAGCAAGTTATCCAATGTGTTCTTTTGAGTTAGAACAGTGTAGCACTTGTTGCTGTCAAACCTTTAAAGGATGACCGACTATGTAGCTTGATCACATATGCAAATAAACCAAAATGCTTTCACATAAGACAAATCTCAAGATGGAAGTAGCACGTCACAAGTATAACTTCATCAACGAAGCTGCTAGCCTCAAGCTCCATTGTTGAAAACACCACAAGCTGTAACCTTATAGCTACACTGGTTTCTCGCTAGGCAGAATCAAAATTACGACAAGTAAACTCTTCAGACAAGGCCTTTGAACCTCAGAAATGGGAATATACTTCAACTGTGAACTAACAGGAAGTCAGTGTTGTTATGTTTCTATCTTGTCATGTCGCAGAAAAATAAACAGGCTACTATAATAGCAGGAGGTTCGTAAGCAAACAATAACTACTGTTGCTCCAGCTAGGTATGATAGCTGAAATCAAGGTGGTTTTGGCTACAAATTTTGAGTTTGTTTATTTTTAAAGTTGCAGTGGTCAGTCCATTTCTCAACGAGCATGGTTTAGTGTGGCAGTGTGATATTGTGTTATAGGTAGATAAGTTGTCAGAACTCTGCTGAACAATGTGTTGCATTAGGGACTTAAGAGTAAAGCTATCATTCAACCATGGTTGAGTTTGTTCTGACCCATATAAATAAATTCAAAGTAAGCAGAGACGCACAACTCTATCCTGGCATTCTCATAAATTTATATTATTGTTATTTTTAAGCTTAGAATGAGCATTAGCATCTTAAGGACAAAGTTATTGCAGAAGTTAGCTGCTAACATTGCCTGTGCAGTAATTAAGCTGAAACTCTGTGAAAAGAAATACACAATTTCTCATAAAACAAAATACTGCAGTGTTTTGTAGATTTTTGTAAAACTCAAAATCGTTGTCCACTTCAATGATGAAACTCACTCACGAAACGTTATTTTCTATCCACAAACGAAATTGCACATGCCCGGACATTTATATCTCCAAATTTGTTTGTTTTGAATTTCGCGCAAAGCTACTCGAGGACTATCTGCGTTAGCTGTCCTTAATTTAGCAGTGTAAGACTAGAGGGTAGGCAGCTAGTCATCACCACCGACCGCCAACTCTTGGGCTACTTTTTTACCAATGAATAGTGGGATTGACCGTCACATTATAACGCCCCCACAGGTGAAAGAGCAAGCATGTTTGGTGCGACTGGGATTCAAACCCTCGACCCTCGGATTACGAGTCAAGTACCTTAACCACCTGGCCATGCATACCCTAAACGTATACTTTAGAGTGCCCAAGATATTTCCAGCACTGAAAGAGAATGGATTTTGGAACTATTATTCAGTAATGTTTTAAATTTTTACTGAGGACCTGAGAATAATGTTTCTGTGGATAAATAGAGAGAGTTTGAAACTGGGCAATGAATGCACTAGAAATGGAGATGTTGAAACCAGTACCGGGCAGTAAGTTTTAAATTTCTGCTTGGAACATGGAAATGATGTTTCAGTTGATAAATAAGGTAATTTTGAAACTAAAATAGTGTTCTTACGTATACACACGTAGAAGTTCTCAGCCACGTTGTAAGCAGAGATAGAATATCTACTGATCATCTAAAGATACCACCAAAAAACGATTGTCTCAAGTTATGATAAAAATAATTTTTTTTGGCTTTACATCCTACTATGACATTTTAGGGCACACTTTTCTGAGATAACAACAACAATATCGGTGTTGAGAAAAGCTAATTTGTATTTTAGATGGACCAAGGATACACAAGTAAATATTAAGTATAGAATTATAGACTCTTCATTGCAGAAACCGACATCCTGTATTGAAAGGGTGCCTACATAATGTGAATCCTCTTCCTTAAAAGTGAAATTGACTGGAATAACACCATGAACACATACATCCTCGTTTGAAGAAGTATCTCCAACCAAAGAATGAAAAGTACGAAACACCATTGAGAAGGTATGGTATCAAATTAGATGAAAAGACATTCAGAACACAGGAGGAGGACGAAAGAGAGGAAGAAGTCAATCAAATGAAGAACCAAACCCACGAAGCGATGGAAATAGGAAAAACAACAACAACAGAGGATGGTTGTGAAGAAAGAAAGAGGTGAGAATGTACACAACAGAAGCAAGCTGTGTACGCAAGGTAACAGAAAAGAGCATGTACAAGACATAAGTCTGTCTGAATCAGAACGAAGATAAAGTCGTGAAACGGAAGAAAGGGAAAGTGGCTAAATGGATGAGTTATACTCATGAGCAGCCAAAATGTTAGGAGGAAATACAAGACAGAGAAGGGAGAAAGTATGCAGAAGGATAAGATATACATGAAACATTGGTGGCAAATAAACAAACCACCAATTATACAAGTGAATAGGAAAAACGCATAAGGAAAGGTGAAACAAAGAATACTGGGAGAGTGGCTTGAATGTATGCAAAGTGAGGCAGTGCAGGACGACAGTAATATACCCTTCCAGAAGGGCAGCGTTCCACAGTGAACGATAAATCTGGGACGAAACACAACCATAGGTAAAGTGTAGGAGAGGTAAAAACCTGCAGGATTGGGAAAACAAAAGGTGAGAGAAAGGACCATCTGAAAATTTAAGACTGAGGAGACAAAGCCTCCAATCATAAAATCAAAATCAGAAATGTGCGTGACTAAGAACAGTGGGTTGATCAGGGAAAACCTTAGACCCAGAAACCAATCACAGAATCATTTCGTTTGTGTCACGAAACTTTTATGTAGAAAGGGTTAATAAAACAAGCCAGAAAATAGGCTAATGATAGGAAAAAGCCAAATCCTCTCACCAATTACCAGGTGTGAAGAGAGAGAACAGGAAGGTCTGAATAAAACAATAGAGACTTAGGGTGGTAAAGGAGGGAAGAGGTAATGGAGAAGGAATGTGGAGATGGAGAAGCCACAGAAACAATAGCTGAGATGGCCAGAAAAGTTCTATCAGAAATAATGGACACCAAGTGTCAAGGATGAATAAAACCACCAAGACAAGGAAAAAAGGGAGAATAGACAATTGTTAAAGTCCAATCCTGGCTGAAACATAGATAGCCAGAGCAAGAAAACGGGGAACCAGAGACAAAAACCAAGGCAATATGAGGTTAAGGGACATACCCGAAGCCTAAGTGAGAGAAGTAATTCCACTGAAGTCAAAGCCCCTAGAAAATAAAAGAATTAGAGAGACCACTCCATCAGATAAATGTTATCTGATCTATGACAAGAGTGAAAGCAAGCAGAACATGACACACAATGATAAAAATATCAAACCTGCATACCCAAAAAGAAGAATGAGAATGTGTGCCACCCTGGTGATTGAGATAAGCAACCACTGAAAAAAAGTCAACATGGATCATTACCAGAGGACTTCTGGTTAAATGAAGCAAATGAATCAAAAACACAATTTTGAGTGAGAACCATCAGACGCTGATAGGAATAAACCTTTTGGCTACAGATAAAATATCCTGAATCTTCCAATTGATCAACCCATGTCACCCTCAAAGGGATGCATCCATGAAATATAAAAAAACTGGATGAGGAAGAGGAAGTAAGACATCTGCTGACAAGTAAGTTATATCAAACCCAATGCTAATGGATAACAAGGGTCGGAGAAAGGGTAGAAATAGCTGAGAAAGAATTCCTGCAAAATTCTACTGGTCATGAAGAGGCTAAGAAGAAATATGCATATGAGCCTGACCTAAAGGGATAAGAGTTATCAAGGAAGAACATATCCTAAAAGTGATAGAATTTGACGAGGTGTAATCGAAATGAAAAACCCACTGAACAAAGTTGAAGTGGGGAAAGGCGGGGCTGACTGAAATGTGTGTACAAAAAAAGAGAAAACATTGAAATGACAAAATACTGGATAGCTTGCTGTAAGGATTTCTTCAATGTCAGCAGCAGTCCATTATAGCTGCATCCAGGAGCAACTGATAAGGGTAACAGGCAGATTTCTCTTCATAATGATCAATAATTGAAAGAGGAAAGTGATAAATGAATACTCTGAACGTCCGGCAAAACATACAGGGCCAAAAGACGTCCAAAAGGCAGTGTAAGAAACAGAACTATCACATGGAGAATAAACCAAAGAGAGGATTACATGTGACGAAATTTGGGGATATGTAAATAATCATGTGTAACATTCCTCTTTGTCATCGAAACACCTTGAGAAAAAGCCCACCTAAGTGTGAGAAGTGACTCCAAGGTAAAATGAGGAGATTAAAAATTAGGATGAGGCAGGACAAACCTAGTAACCTAGTACAGGCTGCCAGTCTCAAATTTAGTGCAAGAACAACAAACAGCCTGAATTAAAAACCTGGAAAACTATGACGAACAGATGCAATGGCCTGTAGAGACAACGTTTTGTACAGCCTCAGACAGATGCAGGATCCCGAGTTATGGGGAAGGAAAAAGGTACCAGAGACAAAGAAGGTGTGGAAAGGAATAGTAGGACAAGTCCCTCTGATCAAACTCAAACGAACCCATGATTTGTTTGTATTTTAATTTTGTGCAAAGCTACGCAAAGGCTATCTGTGCTAGCCGTCCCTAATTTAGAAGTGTAAGACTAGAGGGAAGGCAGCTAGTTGTCATCACCCACTGCCAACTCTTTCACCAATGAATAACAGGATTGACCGTCACATTATAACGCTCCATGGCTAAAAGGGAGAACATGTTTGGTGTGACTGGGATTCGAACCCACGACCCTCAGATTACGAGTCAAGTGTCTTAACCACCTGGTCATGCTGGGCCTCGAACCCATGGAACTATAGTGAAAAATCGATACGGTGTAACAATATAATATAGCCAAGTTCTCACTGGTTAGTCTTCATTACTGTTGGTGACGTGCCATCAGCATTTAATAAACTGACTAGAAGAGAAATCTTTAGAAGTGGACAGGGACGGGTAGATAAGGACCAGGACGGAAAAGGAATAGGGGTATGTTGTGGTTCAACCTGTGGCAAATGCTCAACAAAAGAGGAAAAGGTCGAGTATTGATACACAGATTATACACACGATTCAAAAGTCTCAGATACATGATCGAAAACATCAAAAAAGAAAATATACAGAAATCCCGAAAATAAATAGTGTGGAATTAGAGATCAATCAAGTTAGTTTTGCTTATAATCTGAGCTGATGTAGAACATCTTCAAATATAATTTTCCAGTAGAGGCAAATGTGCATTATGATAAGTAAAATACATATTTTTACTGTTTGTTTTTTAATGTTTATTTTGATTATATATTTGTATTTAAGTTTCTTAATGTTTCATAAACATAGATAGTCAGAGGATTTAGAATTATTTCACATTAGATATCTAGACGAATCACTTATTATTTAGCAGATTCATATTTAGTGTTTCACTTATGTATAGCATTTTACCTGAAAATAGCACAATGCCGCCAACTACTTTTGAGAAAGGTATGTAAAAGCTCTTCTAATGCAAAACATTCATATATTCAAATCATAAAGATGTGTTCTGATTGGGGATTTATACAAAGGGGATATCAATTGTACTCAATAGCATTGAAAGACAAAGATATATGGATGAATTTTGATAAACTAAGACTATAAAAAAGTGACCTGCGGCAAATCATACCGTAAATGTGATGAACAAAATGAAAGTCTTGTAACAAGTAAGAACCTATGAATATAAGGTCAGTGGCAAAAGCTGTCCATGTCTCATGAACCATAATGAAGAAGAATCCCTATCACAAAAAAGCGACCAAGTTTCTTTCATGACATTACTAGGAAAGGTATGAACAATATATATCAAACATATGATACCTCAAGCAGTAACAAAAATAAATGTTATTTCACAGGAATACATCATGCCACTCAAGTTATTAAAGGAAGTGTCTTTGGATTTCTGTGAGATTGGGCTATTTTAATGAGTGATAGGAAGCTACTGTTCTTATACATTAGATGAATTATAAAAAAAACTTTGAGGTAGGTATGAAGTAGGTATTATGACAGACCCTTTTGTAATGGAACTACATTACTCAGTTATTACCAAGATGCATGATTACCACACAGTATGTCTTTTTTTTTTTTTTAATTTCGCGCAAAGCTACACGAGGGCTATCTGCGCTAGCGGTCCCTAATTTAGCAGTGTAAGACTAGAGGAAAAGCAGCTAGTCATCACCACCCACCGCCAACTCTTTTACCAACGAAGAGTGGGATTGACCGTTACATTATAACACTCCCACGTCTGAAAGCGTGAACATGTTTGATGCGACCCTCAGATTACGGGTTGAATGTCTTAAACCACCTGGTCATGCCGGGCCGTCATAGTTTACGACTGGACATACTGACATGGACAGTAACAATGAGATAAGGACCAAACTCGTTTTAACATAAAATACTTAATTCTTTATTTTATGGGTATTAAAACTATAACTTAAAATAAAGTACAAAACAATGTTTCGATCTTCTTACGCTGTCTTCAGGTTAACAAAAGTTTGCGAGTAGCCATTGCTGGGCATGTCTTAGGATACGAGATTATAGGGGGCGTTGCAGTTACATGTTAGTTTATTAGTTAATATAAGTATAAAGGTGTTCCTTTACATTAATTTGATTTTGGTCTGAGTTCTTGTGTAAGTAGGCCTTCTTTGATTTTGATACTCGATTCTGTATATTTACTAATTTGATGCACAATGGGGTTATGCCAAACTGCAGTACTCTATAATCCTCTACTGCTATGACAATGACGAGGTGTGTTTAAGAATGTGTAATATACCTCTTGTAGACGCTCAAGAAATTTGCCGAGTAACATGTAGTTGCCAAGTTTTGAGCATATTGGTTATTTGTGGACATAAAGATGTCTGAAAATATCTGTCCTTTTTCTCTTTTAGTAGTATTAACCTCAGGACACTGTATTCTAGTTAAATTGTTAATCTCTTTCACTTGTTATAGAGCTAGCTGTAATTACAGCTTTGTAAATTAAGTATTATCTAACCTCCTGCTTTTGCGGTCAAGTAACAGTTGTTGATTTGAAGTGTGTTTTAGAATATCATAGTATTAAAGAGACCATTTTATGTTATGCCTATAGAAACGTACATAGCAATTAGTATCTGATTCTACAGGTCAAAAAATCTACCATAATACTATTATCGTTTTATACATGGTTAAACATATGTATCTTGTGTTATAAAAATTGTGAATCCTTAGTCACAAGTTAGTTCATCAACTATTACATATAAACTGCCATTATGTTAACTCTTTGATTACAGTGCGAGATTTTAGTGATGGCTTTTCACCTTTTTTACTATGTGAGGTACGGTACACCTTACACATATCAAAATTTTATCATGTTCCATAACTTCTTGTTCCTGCAATCTCAATTTCTTATTTCTATAGGCTGCCTCAGCAAGCTCTTCTGTTGGAATGGCAAGGAACAATTCTATAATGATCATTGTTTTATTTGAACACACTTACTGATTCCGTATATATAGAAATATTAAATTATGGTTGAAACTTTAGCAGTAGTTAGTTAATGTTTTATTATACTATCATAGTTAATGATAAATGTTAAATGTTCAATTTAAACATTTCCATTAAGGATAGTGATTTTATGGAAATTCTACTTGCTTCATACAACGAACTCTCACAGACTGTTTTATTTTTAGATACATAAGAAAATATGTGGTGCCAAAGAATTACTTACATTTTGCTTTTAATTATAAAAGCTTAACAATATTCTTGAGATAATTATCTGAAACATTTCACAGATGTTTATGTTCTCAGACTGTAAAAAGTATTAATTAATTAATCTCTAACATTTATGCATTTGTAAAATTAATTATGAAACTACTGATTTTACTGAATACCTATTCTTAAATATGTACTTAATATTACATTTTTCAAGGCTAAAACAATTTTTTTATATTGTTCCCCATATATTTTCTTATAATGTTATGTTGGAAGACACATGTGCCCATGTCAATGAAAGAATAGACCTGATGAAGAAAGAACAAAAATACCATCTACAAAACTAGAGAAAAGTAGTGGCAGTCTATATGTAACTATTCAACAAACTTAGTAAGCAAAACGAATTCTTGAAATGTTGATTTCGAGAAAAATGGAGAAAACCGGTTGGACAGAAAATATGATCAAGATTTGTGTTTTGTTTGTTAAACCTTCACAATGCTACACAAGGGTTAACTGTGCTAGCAATCTGTAATTTTGAAGTGATAGACTAGAGGAATGATAGCTAGTCAAGACCACGCACCTCAAAATATTTATGAGGAGTTCTACTTGCATGCACTTTTAATTCTAATGTTTACAATCTACTTGTTATTATATCATACAGACTGTCTTTTTGTTTTTAGCTGAAATTCTCTTATAACCTGTATTTAAAAAACTATAACATATCAGAACTGGCAGTGGTCTATTCTTAATAGAAGCTCATATATACAAATGTATTTAATCTTCTACTCAAGAGATTGTTAATACAACAATTTTCTTTATTTAAATAAAACACTTTTTTTTAGATGAGGTTAAAACTTTTTGATATTACAAAACAGAAGAAAAATACAGTTCAAGCCTTTTTATTATGTAGACAAAATATTTATGCATGTCACTTAAACCATTTTTTAATATTTCAAAATTAATTTGTGACCTTAATTTTTGAATGCCAAAAGAATTATGATACTGTTAAATAATTCTCTATAACATTTAACACTAAGAAATAACTTTTTCTTCACGGAGGACTTGAAGATCTGTTTGTGTTAAACCTAGGAGACTTGTTAAAACATTATTTGTGTGTTCTCCAAGACTTGGAGGTGGAAACCGAGGTTCGTTAACACTATTGCTATATTTTACTGCTGGACCTGAAAGGAATGGATATATATTAATCATTTTAAGTTGTAAAATTTAAAGATGACATACAGAAATAATAGATATATAAAATGATAAAAAACATACAATCCAACCACTTTCAAACGTGCTTAGGTCATAGGTTTTTTATCATTTTGTATCAAATGTTCTTGAACCTACATCATGAATGTGTGTGTGTATATATATAATGATTTAATTAGTATAAATAGTCCTGAAATAAATGTTATTAGCACTATCAATCTAGAAAAATTATAAATTGAAAATACTTCAATATCTAATACAGAAATACATTATTTATTAGAGTTTAAAATTAAAATAATTGATAAGTATATGAATGCAATTATTTTTAATAAAAGAAAATATTTTGCTTTTCCAATCTATAGTTTACTCTCTTTTAATAGTAATGTATCATATCATTCTGTTACAAGCATTATAACTTTGCAGTTATTCAGATATTGTAAAATTTGTAATAAATTACAACACATTATCAGTAATGTTGAAATACTAATACAAAAAATAACAGTTAATGGATTTAATAATGAAGCTTTTAAACAAAATTATCATACTATTCTGTAATAAATATAAGAATGTATTAAATAAATATAAAGAAATAAAAATTAGAGAAATTTTACTTAACATTTCTAATAACTATTTTTAATTATGAATAAGGCCATTTAACAACTTGGCACTACTTTATGTGAATGCACACCTTGCTGCATATAAAGGCTTGTTTAGAGCATGATAGTCACAGCAGAATTAATAAATGGGTGGTGGTTGGGATCTATGCTACTTTGTTTAGATAACTGGATGGGATGCTTCATATTAGTATATTTTGTCTTCTGTGCTATCAATTATTGCCTTTCTACCATACTGGGGTATGGAATGCTAACTTTAAGAGGTAGTTTTCAACTTACTTACCCCCAAATTATTCTTATTCCAATTAATTTTTCTTCTTTACTTGGGGGAGCAGTCACCTTCTCATGACTGTTTGCAGGCAGTGAAGGATGATATAGATGTGGGCTTAAGAACCCACATCTTGCTCTCCTAATTTCTATTTCTATATCTATTACTACTATTTTATTTCTTACGTGAGAGTGGCGAATGGAGGTTAAGACTGATAGATGGTGTATCCCCATCACAATGTGGTTCCTACATTTTCAGTCACCTCCAAAGCCTAGGGTACATTTTATATTTCCACATTATACTTTGCACCCTGAGATCTTTTCAATGAGTGCAGCATTTTTTGTTTAATTTACTTTTTTGTTTTGGCATGTTTTTTTAAATTATAACAAATTAAAATAATTAGAAGTTTGGGTTTGCTGTTTCAACACAGTCCTTCCTTGTGATTTTTTTACTTAACTTTATTATCAAGAGTATTGATTTTCACTAAAAATATACAGATATATTACTTTTAGAAAAGAGTTTATCTGATAAGAAAAAATATTCTTATCAAAATACAGAAGAATTATTTGAAATACTAACAAATTAATTCAGTAAGTTTTTTTCTGCAGTTCAGTCTTTGTTGTATCAAATAACTTAAAAATGGAAATTTAAGCAATGAAATAAAACTATTGCAATTTTAATTTCCTTTTCAAAATTTAAAGTTATATTTTATTTTACATCAGTGGTATAGTGAGAAATAAAAAAATTGGTAAACTCCCATGTTTGATGCTCCTGGCCAGAGTATGAACTCTCTTTGCCCCAGTGAAAAGTGAGTAAATGTTGCTATGTCATTCAAATGATGAAATAAGTAATTGCCATTTACCAGCATATTCCTTCAACTATACCACTGTTTTACATATTACCATTACCCATACTCTGAAATAAAAAAAATGTTGCTGTTTATCTTCTAGCACAATATAAACTCATTCAAACTTAGCAACCATATTTAACTTTACCTTGATTGAATCTCAGTTAATTTTTTGAACGAGGATATGCAATTTTTTATTTATGTTTGATAGCTAGCTAACTTCTGTTTTCTCTGGGGCTTAATTCAGTTACCACTTACATATAATTTTTATCAAATTTTCTCCACAATACTTTTTTATTAGCTGGGTCAATAATTCTATACTTCCTCTCTGCAATCACTATCATGAATATTTTTTGAATACAAGAAAAGTACTAACAGTTCTTAAAATAATAATACAATAAACCCATCTTATATACAAATAAGATTTATAAATTTAGATTTAAGTTAGTAATTTCCATGTTATAGTTTAAAGAACTATCAAATAAAGTGAAAATAAAGAATAGCTATATCACTGTGATACATTTTAAAATACAAGAAAAATAGCATATAAACATTTTAGTAAATAACTGTATTACTCGATATTTGAGCACTTTCACTGTTAGAAGATATTGGTTGTTATTACATTCTTGTTCACAGAATGTCATACTAACCTATTACTTTGATTGACCCAGCATTTCTTTGTTCCATTTCTACAACCATTCCATTGTGTTGGACCTACGTTTATCAAAAGGAACCAATTTATTCTAAATTTCTTGACCAGTGAGGAAGGAATTCAATGCAACAATTCACTGATTTATTTTGACAGTTACTAAAAGGTTTGAATGTTAACTAAAAGCATGTGACTGGTTTAAAGCATGAAATATTGTCCTACATTGAAACAAAGTTTAAAATACATATTGTTAAAAAATTTATCCCCAAAATTAAACTTTTTGTGATCTCTATAATCCAAAGTATTTGATAAAAATTAAAGTGTTATTTTCTACAAAATATGTGTTTGGAATGCTTTCAGATTTTTTCCTTTGCAAACTTTGAATACAAGTTAAGATCAGTTTATATAAATACATTTATTACATTTTCTAAATATAATGAAGTTGTACCTGTATTTTTCATTTCTATGAAAGTTAATGTGTTTACATTTTTAATTTTACAGACCTTATTCTTTTACTGAATACCCTCATTTTCCTAACATGTTTAAACAATTTCTTTGCTTAATACAAATGCAAGCCACTAGATATATGATCAGTGGAATAATGACAATGAAGAAAACTTTCCATTAGTGACTAAATAATATATATACTTGCATGATTAGTAGGTTATGGAACATGTAAATTGTTAAGTATATTTGACAACTAATGAGTAGAAAAGTATTTTTATATAACATAATAATTTACCTGTGGATCATTAAAAACTTGCCCTATGTTGTTGATTGGTCCATATGGAATGCCAGAACCATTAAATGCTTTCAACCAGTGATCAGTGGAGTACTGGAGAAACCTGTACAATATATTTCATCATATTATAAGATTATTAAACTAAAATAATAAAAAAAGAAATTAAATTAACAGAAATGGATAAATAGAGTTTTTTTTTTAAGGTATTAAAGCTACGCTATGCTAAGTTTGATATTCTGGACACCAAACAAATATCCTGATAAATTAACCTTTTCCAGACTGGATATCACTTGGTTGTTTCCTTCTTGTGTCAAAAATATTTAACCAAACATGACATTTAGAACAAACTTCATAAAAGTATCTAATTTTGGCCAAAAGTTTCAAATAATAGGATTTAGTTTTACTGTTATTTTTTATGTAATGAAATTGTGATAGACATTGTTTTTAAAACAACATTAAAATTCTTTATTTTTCTTGGAATTTAGTTTTGATTACTATATTTCTTTTGATACTTTATTTTGCCAACTCCAATTATAAATAATGAAAAACACCACAGAAACTAATAGACATTTATCAGTGATCTAGAACTTGATCTCAAAATCAAGTCGAACCAGGTAGCATTGTTTTTACTAATAATATTATTAGTCAGGATGAATTTATATCTGATAAAAATAGTTTATTTTTCAATACAATGTAGGTTCTTTCATTTATATGCATTGCTCGAATACGATGAGATTAATAATATTCAGTAAATAAGAATTTGAATATTTTGCCATCACCTACAGTACTGTCTAAACTTAGCTCTATAAGCTTATCTGATATCTTATAAGAGAAGAACATTTGTGTAACTTTCAAATTAATTTCATTTAAAAACATTTTCAGTAATGAGAAGAATATCTAAAGAAACTATATACAGTTCTGAGATCTGTAATATGCTTAAGTTTTATTAACTTCCCACTTGATTCCCTTCTTATCTGAAGGAGCTATATTTAATTTCTTTCAAACCAAAACCATAAGTTACTTTCCACACAAATTTAGTGACTCTACATTGAGGTAATTAATTTATAATCTTGTCTGTCTAATGACATTTAAACTTTTCCACTTTCAATCTGAGCTTCATTAATACTTGTTAAGACTACATGTTACAAAACAATAAAAGAGTGGGATTGAGAGGATGTATCAGTAAAAATTAGTGAAAGGGAAGGAAAATCATTTGAGAAACAATACGTACACAGATGGTTATGTTCCCAAAATACAATAGTTTCTTATCACATATAAACCTATGCTTTGGGATGAACAGAAAATTAAAAAAATATATATAAATGTGGTGTTTACAGATGAGATTCTTGCAAATTAAATAAATGTTAAAAAATTGGTAAAACAACAATTCTAAAATATTTCTATGTTAAAACATTTTGAAATAGATAAATTATTACTTTTATTTAAATCTTGAAATTTGATGTAGGTGTATACTCAACACCTGAAGAGTACTCCCTAGTTCAGTAATGGATAAATTACTTTTGTATAATAATGCACAATAATAACATTCTTAGTATTGAAGTTTAAAAGAAAGAAAAATTAAATGAACTCTTTTGCTGCATATTCAGATATCCCCTTGTACTTACAATAATTGACAAACATACATGTATATAGCAAAACCTTCATGATTATATTCCTTATTACAAAACTGTCAACTTTGAAGAACAGAACCTATATAAGGACAGCTTCTTTATATCTTAGACATTGTTATCTAAATAATTTGTTTTATATTTTGTACTGATTTTGGCCTCTAAATGAATCAGTTTTGCCAATTATTATGCCATTTCCTGGATAATGCATTTCTTATAATTTTCCTCAATTTGCAGTTGAAACATTATTTTTCGTTATCCATTATAGTTTTCAAGGAATATTGCTGTCAGCTACATGATATACAGCTTCTTTCAAATTCATACTTTTATTTGTTGGTGGATAATTGACACTTTTTAAGAATAAGCCTGAAAATTAACTGTGCTGTGGAAGGGTAAAACTAACTGTAAAAATTCCCTTTAGACTGGTAATAAAGCAGTGATATTAATTTCAATTTTTGAACACTATCAAGTGCTCTGAATGCACAAAAAAAATACTTAGGGCTAGAATAAATCTGAACAGCAGTGCTTAAAACAGAGAAACCACTCTGTGGAGAATAAACTGAAGGTTGCAAGTGACAAAATATTGGGATATATAAATAATGATTTGTGGTATTCCTCTTTATCATTGATAAACCTAGAAAAAAACCAATCTAAGGTATAATGAAGCAGAACAAACCTAGTACAGGCTATCAGTTTCTGCTCTGGTGCAAGGACAACACCGTGAAGAAAGATTATGACTAGGCAGGTGGCAGGATCCTAAGTCATGGGGGTTAAAAAGGGTACCAGGGACAAAGGATGTAAGAAAAGAAATAGTAAAAGAAGTCCCTCTCATAAAACCCAAAGAACCTTTGGAACTGCAGTGTAAGATTGTCAAAGGGTAACAATATAATATTGTCAAATTCCCACTGGACTGGAACTCTTTGGTCAGTCTCTAGTACTGTTGGAGACATGCCCATCAATTGGTAGTTGGTTAGATAAGAACCAGGTTGAGAAAGGAATAATGGTGTTTTGTCTGGTGCAAGGACAACACCCTGAAGAAAGATTATGATTAGGTGCAATGACCTTAGAGACAGAAAATACTGTACCTCCTCAAACAGATGCAAGCTGGTGGCAGGATCCTATGTCATGGGGGATGAAAAAGGTACCAGAAACAAAGGATGTAAGAAACGAAATAGTAAAACAAGTCCCTCTGATAAAACCCAAGGAACCTTTGGAACTGTAGTGTAAGATTGTCAAAGGGTAACAATATCATATTGTCAAATTCCCACTGGACTGGAACTCTTTGGTTAGTCTCTAGCACTGTTGGAGACATGTCCATCAATTGATAGTTGGGTAGATAAGGACTAGGTTGAGAAAGGAATAAGAATGTTTTGTGGCTCCAGCTGTGACAAATGTGTAACCAAGGAGGAAAGGGTCAAGTGTTGACACACTGTTTACACAGGAGGTTCAAAAACCTCAGATACATGATTGAAAACATATCACCAAAGAAAAATACAGAAATCCAGAAAAGAAAGATATAGCAAACATATCCAAGACAAGGTTATATCAAGACTCAGAAAATTCAAACTACAATGAAACCATGTGTAAAGCAAGATTGAAAGACAGCAAACGAGGCAACAAGGAGGTAATACGGAATCATAAAAAAACAGAAAAGTGGATGAAACATAACATACAAGGAGGGGTAGACAAAAATGCAGCAAAATCTGGTGGTGTAAAAAGACTGTCAAATCTTCATGAGCCTAAACAGTTTTGGCTTGATCAGGAATAGATATTGGGACAAGTTCAGGAGAAAAAGGTTGACCCATACAGCAATCACTCTTATAATTGATAAATCCCATGATGGTCCTCCCCAGTCTTCAGCCTATGAAAATAGTGCTTGACATATGACAACCAAAGTGAGAATACGAACCTCAGATTTCATTGTAAAAATACATATAAAAGGCAGCACTGAACAAGAATAGCTATTCATGTGAGAGGAGTTAATGTACTGTATTGGAAATCATTTCTTGATGCAAAATATTTCTTTTTTAGTTGAAATCTTTTCACATACAAATCTTACATATACTTTGTGGCATTTAATGTAGTGATATGGTGTACTAACCTTCAATAACTACACCTACACTAATCAGGTACTTTCGATAGGGAAAAGTGCATTCACGATGTAAAGCATTGATTCTGTAAATGTTGAATACAATATTTTTCTTAGAATTTACTAGTATGTATCAGTATCCTATACATTGTAACTTGCAGTAAAAACTTACAAAACATCGTAAATGAAGAATAAAGCCACTGAAAATATGAACAATCATTCATAATAATTAAGACTCCAAATGTACAATATTGGGGCCAAGGACTTCTCAGAAGCATAAAACATTTAGATGAATAACTTATTTTGTATAGCACATTTTTAAATATTGTTTTAAGTTTACATATGCTAAAACGTTTTGAGCACTAAATTTAAAATATGATTTTTTAAAAACTAGTAAAAATTTGGGATTTTTATATATAGTTTTGAACTTTGTTACCAACATATAATGATTCTTATTATAAATTAATAAAATTTAAATTCATCCTACATGCTTTATGATGACAGATCCAATAATAACTTGGCATGCCAGACAGGATCTGTTAGATAAGTTACACAGAAAAGATAGAAAGACAAAGTTGAAACAAAGAGAATATTTGAATATTCTAAACCTAATAATCTTGTTCAAGTCCTCTGACAGGATATAATTTATTTTGCAAGAAGAAGAGATCCTTAAAACAGAATTAACTTACCTAGAAGACAATTCACACAGAAGAACTTGTCGATTTGCTACACGATTTCTGTTGGTTTTATACCTTGAGTCAGTCAGCAGATGATGTAAGCCCAGACACTGAAAGAATATTATAATGCACGAAAATGACAGAATTAAGTACAATGTTAAATGTATAGATTTTGTAAGTGGTAGAGCAGAAATAAATGAACAATAACAAGTTAAATTTTGTAACTGTGTGAAACATTTATTAAATAATAAACTTGTTAAGTAATAGAGTAAATTATCATATGTTGTCTGCAACCACTATATTTAACATTTTACCAATATTATCTGAAAGAATCAGTTATAATTTTAAGAACGTATCAGAGAAATTAAGGCAGAATATGTTCTAATACATCAACCACACCACAACTGCACTATTCAGTGGTGATAGTAATCATTACAAGGTACACTGTACTTTTATTTTACATGTTTACAAACATTATTGTGTTAAAGGCAATGTTGTTATATAATAAGTGTAAATGCACTTAATGACTGTAAGAAACTACTGCAAATATTACATATCTGTATACAGTTGACAGCTGTTATTTAATCTGCCCTTAAATTACCAGTTCTAGTCCAACAGAGTAGTAATTTACAAAGATGGAAGTGATATATGTAAAACATCACAAGTCAATAATGATGACTGACTGTAAAAAATGGGCAATCAAACAGTACTTTTACCTCAGAAAAACCTTTTACAGGTTCAATTTTTTTGTTTTATAACAGTGTTACAGAATCTAGAGTAAGCAGTAAAAATTGAAAAAACAAGGCAAAGTACATTTCTACAGAAAACATAAACGAGTAACAATTTTTAATAATACAGCCTTGATGAGGCTAATATTATTAATATCCCACTTTTCATTCATTTTGAAGTGAATCACTTATTAGATTTCTTAAACTGCTTATCAACTATTTCCAAATCTCAAACAAACAAAAAAAAAGACAAACACACATTCTTTTTTTCACATGTAAACATCTGCCAAATATAAATGAACTGGGCCATTACATGTTATTGAGTATTAGAAACAAGTCTTTCAATACATCATTAGCACAATCCAAACCAACAGAACAGTTCTTTGATAAATTGTTCAGGCAAAGTATTCATGATGAAGCTTTGTAGAATGGATGGCAACTGCCTGTTGTGGAGACACAAGTGTAGAGGATGATGTTTCGAAAGTCTTTCATCTTTCGTTAAATTTTTTATTCTTTAGTCCTTTAGTCATCAGTTGTGTATCTCTGGTTAGAATATGCTCTATTGGAGGCATGGAAGTGAAAGATGGCATATAAAACGCTTGGAGTATGTTTGAATAGGTAGTTAGTGCTGTAGGTCTCTATGTTACACAAGGTAATTTGATTTGGGAAGCATACAGGAAGTTTGAGGACACCTTTCTTGGTACTCTACAAGTAAGTGTTTAAAATATGTAGACAAAATATAATTCTTGAAAGATTTAATGTTATAAAAAGTTTATACATCCATTGTTTCTTGCTTAAATGCTAGAAAGCTCTTCAGGTAGACAAAAAGTGGAAGACTTTCGAAACGTCATCCTCCACACTTGCGTCTCCAAAATGGGCAGTTGCCATCCATTCTACAAAGTTTCAACAGTACACTTGCTTGAACATCTGACCTAAGCAGATTACTATTCTAACAGAAACAGATAACTACCATTGTCTTTCAGTTCTTGCTCATTTAAGATATTTAGTCTGACACTGAATCAAATATTCAGAGCCACAACTAAATGTTGTGCCAGTTTGCAGATGATAAGAAACTGACTCTACAAAACCAGACTGTATGCCATAAATGGAATAAAGTGCAATACACTCACAACAAGATACAAGAAAACTCACTTACAATGGAAGAACATGTCAAGTTGACTAATGACATATATAGTAAAATAGTTTTTACAGATGAGATTTACTTCATCCTTCAACAGATTTTCACTCATTCAAAGAGAAACTGAAAACAGAAAGGTTCACTTTCCTATAGGAACATGATATGTGTACCAGTAGTTGACACATAGTTTGGACAGGGTCAAGTAAGTAAGTTAAAAGTAAAGAGCTTTACTTTCCACAAAATAGTATTGGTACTGCAATAAGTTATAAAGACACATGCAATGACCATTTGTACTTCAAGTAATCATCATTCCACTTTAATAAATAATAATGTCTGCTTCAACCATGTTAATACGACTACCATATTTTTTGAAGATAAGAATGATCAAATAGAGTGGCTCACATGTGAAATGTTCAAGAAGCACATATGAAGTGCTCTAGGAAGGTGCATTGCCATCACATACTTCTAGTCTCTAATAATGTCCTAGAAATATCCTTTTCAGGTAATTGGTTAAGAATATATCAGGACCTAATCAAAACTCAGATTTTAAGTATGTTGTCAGGCTGTCCTTGTCATTTATGGTAACCTTAATTCATATTAACATTTTATGACATTTAATTATGTCTTTTCATAGTTAAATACATTATAAATTCCAATTATCCTTCAATTGATTAGTGAAAAAAATGTACTTGAGATCTGCTAAATAACTATTATGTTCCAAGTATTTCTGTCATAAAATATTGTTAT